>NC_083650.1:22407336-22707336 GCF_963576545.1 Limanda limanda | reverse complement strand
AGTTTTATTTAAGATTCAGTTAGGGCTATATCTTGTTTAAAAGTTTTGCTACTTTTGGCAATATGCTTTTTTCTACTGCACATATTTATATCTTACCTTGAGAGAAATACAAATATAAAAAAAATAAACACTAACTACATCTTTTATTTCATTAATCTTGAATGTTAAACACTCCCAAAACAATACTAGGGTTAGGGGAAATGGTCTAAAAATTAGTTAGTACTAAAAAATAATTTTAGGTTGAAAACATTACCTCTGTCTCAAACTGAGCTCCGAACATGTCGACGGGCCTGCCACTGGCCAGCGACGGCCTCTGCTTGTCCAGCCAGTCTTTGAAGCAGAAAGGCGACATCACGCTCATGGTGTTCATCTGGAAGGGAGGCGTCCTGAAGACTTCATCTGTTCATCACACAACACCAGTACACACTTTAAAGCGATCAGACTAGAAATCTCGTTACCTTGTTCAAAATAACAAGAATCCAAAGAAACTTAAACTCAACATACCCGGATCAGGTTTTCCTGTTTTGCACTGCTTTGTTGAAAAGAATCTGCAAATAAAAAGTTAACAACAACTGTAATCAAACATGTCAAAGTGATCTGATGGTTTGTGAGCGTGAATGATGAAGGATGTCTTTACTCTTTAATTATTGGCACCAGTTGGGTTCCAAGATTCTGACAGTGAAACCATTTCTCAAACAGGATGTCAGTGGTGTTGTCCACATGGTACCTGAAAACAGCAACACACAGTCAAAGAGGAGGAGAGATGAGAAGAGAAGAGAAGAGAAGAGAAGAGAAGAGAAGAGAAGAGAAGAGAAGAGAAGAGAAGAGAAGAGAAGAGAAGAGAAGAGAAGAGAAGAGAAGAGAAGAGAAGAGAAGAGAAGAGAAGAGAAGAGAAGAGAAGAGAAGAGAACCTCAGGCAGTCAGTCTCATTCAGCAGTCGTCTCCTCTCCACCACCAGCCCCACAGTGTTGGCCTGTCTCTGTGGGGAGTGGGGTATCCGAGCCGGCAGCAGGAACATCTACAGATGAGAAAAGAATGAATTACAGTGATTTAATTACATACATTTTGGTTTGTAAAAGTGACCAAAGTTTGTTTTTATTACAATAAAATCCTGAACCCAAAAGAAACATTAGAGCTCACCTCTCCCTCTCTGATGTGCACATCCTTGTGTTTGCCGTTTTCAATCACTTTCAGACACATGTCTCCCTTCAGCTGGTAGAACAACTATTTCAAACACGGAGCCAAAGACAAAAGAAGAATGGCACTGAATTAAAATTGTCTTCCCTATAACCACTATTCTTTGACCCCAGTTAAATACATCCCAAGGTCAAGGTAAGATGCGGAGAAGCCATACAAAAAATTGGAAAAGAGAACAAGGGTGCAAAGAAAAACCGACTCTAGTTAAACTTTGCATTTCAAAAACAACTTCAATGAGACAGAGGAAACACACACACAGTGCGGTAATTTGTGCTGTTCGCCCAACCGCTCTACCCCCTGAGCCACAGACAGTCCCCCCTTTGTTATGCTCAACTAAAAATGTCAACCTCTAAACAGCCAAACCAGTTCTTCCACAGTGGTCAGCAAATGTTAGTTACTATACCTAATATGTCAACACCTCTGTTTGTAGCATCTTGGGTATCAGTTATCAGCCAACAGCTGAGATTGAATAGGAACATTTTAAACTTTAATTTTTTCTTAGGATGTGATTGTTCATTGGACATTGCTCTCATAGCATGTAGCTGCCTAGTTAAATGCCTTAACTTTAATTTGGTAATCAATCACCATATCAACTTAAATTAAAGACTGTGTTTTAGAAATCTAAACACAAAATGATGACCTAATGAAATATATATATATCAATAAACTCAGAGTTTGCATTGAAAAATCAGAGTGTAGTTTTATTGGTTTAAATCAGGAGGCATCAACACTGCTGCAGACACACTTATCTGTAGAGGAATGAAGACCTCTTATAGAATATATCAGTCCTGTCCTCTCACCTCCTCCCCTTCTTCTATGTGATAATCCTTCCTGCTGTTTGGACCTCCGACAAACATGATATTCAGCTGAAGAAAGTGCCTGAGGAATTAAAGACAATCATTTACTCACATGTCCTCAAATAATCAGTGGAAGTTTATGGTTGATTTGTCAGAGCAGCACTTATTGTGTCAAATAAAATGCAGCGTGCTCATCACATGACTTATCAAGTTGTTGCAAAGAGGAACTCACACACACACATGTAACCATGTGGCTACTATAAAAACATTGAAGGTTTTTACTCACATGAGCTTGTTGCACACTGGCGGCAGAAAAGCATTCTGGTTCTCTGCAATCCAGTTTTCCACATTCACAAGAAGAGGACTGTTACTCATTTTGTTAAAGTGATCGGCTTTGTGCTGTTGTGTCAGGGGTCTCTGGCCAGTCTCTCCTCCTCTATCTAGTTCAAACAATGTGACTGACACTGAAAGTCCAAAATACAGAAGTGGCTGTAGAGCCAGTGGGGAGGACAGAAGCTGGTTGTAATATTTTATAACAGTAGGTAGAACAGGATTGGTCAATAACGAGGGGAAGTCATCCTTGGTTCTTCCTCGATGGTGCGCAGGCGTAGTCCAACCTCTTGGCATTGGAATAAGGATATGACGAGTAGCCGTACTCCTCCTCTGATAGTTGCTGGGCAAAATGTTCACTTCATGACAAGCCTTGACACAGCTGACGCCTTGTGGTCAGCTGTATGTTCTGTTTGTGTAAACACTCGGATCCTCTAAACCAAAACAATGATACCCTGTCTGTACCCCAGAACCAGGGGCATCTTGAACTCTGTGTGATGTTGAAAGAAGCTAAGGGAGATATGGTTTCATATAAAAAGTTAAGTATGAGAACAAGTTAAAGTACAGTATAGTGTATGCCCCTAAATTCACAGTCTCACCACAGACAGTGGCTCTTATCAGACCTCTTATCAAGGCAGGCGCTAGACTGACCAGCGTTGTGACTCACACACATTCTAGTTCACTTCAAGACTAACACTAAGCAGCAAAGGTTATTATAAATCATTTGTGTGTAGGCCATATTTCTGGCCTAAACTGCTCCAGCCCCCACCCTCCTTTCATTTGTTTAGAGTTCAGTTCCATAAACATCTTCACAGACCCACACAGAGAAGCTCAAATTTTAAATTCCCACACAACCTCTCATGGAGTCAAACCAGCAAAATACAGACACTGTGCATTAACAGCAAGTCTCTCTTGGGAAGGCGAGTGCATTATTTTGACTCGCAGATCCCTGTGTGACAAAAACAGCAGACTAATATTAAGGCGTCAACACTAAGATGAATAAAGAATAGTTAGGTTAGCCTTCATACTTTTAACATTGTTCACTGATCTGAACAATATACATCAAGTGTAATGATTCAAACTGTCCAGCAGGGGACGCTGTTTAATATGGAGAATTGGATATAACTATAAGTAGAGAATCCTGAATAAATGGTCTGTGTTCATAAAGCAGCTTCTCTAGTCTGGATGACCACAGTACAGAACAGTTTTGACCTTCACCCATTCACACACATTTGAAACACTGTATCTATGTGCCACACTTTCTCACACAGCAGCAAGTTGGGGTTCTGTGTCTTACCCAAGGACATTTTAGCACGCAGGATGGAGGAGCCGGGATTCAAACCCCCAACCTTTTTAGTGGACACCCGCCTAACTACAGTGCCCCAAAGGTCCCAAACGTTAATATGAATATTACAATATAACCATTAGTACTTATTAGCAGTCTATGAACGCTGGTCGGTTGATGTCAGTACAGCGTGCATGGGGTTGTATGTCATATTACATTTTACGGGAGGCAACAATCTTTTCGAGACATTGTTTGAATATGAGACAAACAAGATTTGGCAAAATGAAGGCACATGAAGGAAACTGGTTTTGGTATTTTGGCCTGATACAGCTAGGGTTGATAATCCTAGAAAATCTTGCCAGAGCTGACAACAGTTTGAAAATATTCAAGAGTCTTGAGTTCAAGAGATTTTTGATAAGCATTTAGCTTGAACATTTTTTTCTAATTTTCTCTGCATTCAATCAATCAATCAATCAATCAAATTATATTTGGATAGCCCATATTCACAAATCACAATTTGTTTCTTAGGGCTTTAACATTGTGAGACATCCTCTGTCCTTAACCCTCAACAAGAGTAAGGACAAAATACTAAACTACTTTTACTGCATTCAAATTCCTCTATCACATCATTACCATCGCGTTAATGGTTTCTTTTACAATAATAGTTGAACGGACCATTTTATTTTTACTGCACTTTCACATTTATATAACAGATATAAACTTATCTTGAGACTGGTTTACAATTGATGGTTATTAAGTGAGGGGATATAAATCAGCTATGGGGGGGACAAGGGAAAAAGGCGTCAATGGCAGAATGAAAAGAAGATTATGTAAGATAATAGTTATGGTGAATTTTTTCCATCTCATACTCTCATATATAATCCTTGCTTGAATGGATAATTAAGCAAGCACACACACATGATTTTTGCACAATGCAATGATGCAATGATCTCATGTTTTCTACATTAGCTCTGTTCTTCAGCTGGTGACAGTCATGAATATGCATCAACCTCAGGCTTTAAGATTGAAGAAACCCATGTGTGAGTGATTGTGTGTTGAATCAAAGTTTTATCAAATAATATTAACCAAATCTTTTCATCCTTCCATCCATGCATACATACATAATCACATCTCCATAACTTTCCTCCTACTCTCCTCCTCATAACTGAGTACTCTTCAAACGAGACATTTTCACATATTAACACACATTAAAAAAAACATCTTTTCAAAGATCACTATGTGCACATCATGTTGTCAGTCCCATTACATAATGTATTCAGCATTTGGGAAAAGTAACGAAAAAGAAAACACACACAGACATGCGCAATATGTACGTACAGTGCAGAAGTGGGAAGAGCTAAACTAGAGCAACTGTTTTCATTCAAACTGTAGCTGCAGTCAGTCATATTCAAGCAGTCACATCTGCATCAGGGGGGAGGACCTGCACATCCAAACAGTGGACAACACTGATCCCTAGTAGCAGAAATATAAATCTTAACGCTATAAACTGAGTCATGTTCTAATCACTTGCATGAAATAAAAATGTTGCATTCCTCCCAGGAGCTTTGAACCATGTATAGTTTGTAAGAAGAATTCAACAATATGTTATACTAATGGAAAATAAATTTAATAGAATAAATGAAGGGCAGGAAAATATTAAATTAATATTACAATAAATAATATTATTTAGATTTATATTTAAATTTTTTAACAGACTTTTTCATTGTTGAATTGATTTAATTGTAAATAATTACTGCATGGTACGGACATTCAAAATATCCTGTAAGTTACTATAAGTATATGAGCGTTTTTTTCTGTCTGTTTCTATCTGTTGAACTTTGGAGGCATGGAGAGATACTGCCCCCTGTTGACGGAGGAGCTGGACTACTATGGAGTTTTTACTGTAGAGAATATCTTGTTAAAATTATATTTTTCACTGGTTTTTCACACAATATAAATTATTGGTGATATGTTTTAATTTTGCTCTTTCAGTAACCTACTTAAGGAAATGAGATAGAAGTTTCTGTTGTATCAGTGTAAAAAAGTGCTGAACCTATCTATCTATCTATCTATCTATCTATCTATCTATCTATCTATCTATCTATCTATCTATCTATCTATCTATCTATCTATCTATCTATCTATCTATCTATCTATCTATCTATCTATCTATCTATCTATCTATCTATCTATCTATCTATCTATCTATCTATCTATCTATCTATCTATCTATCTATCTATCTATCTATCTATCTATCTATCTATCTATCTATCTATCTATCTATCTATCTATCTATCTATCTATCTATCTATCTATCTATCTATCTATCTATCTATCTATCTATCTATCTATCTATCTATCTATCTATCTATCTATCTATCTATCTATCTGCTGGAACCCCTGTTAGAAACACTCCGCTTTGCACATTACAAGAAATTAACAGCTTTCTAGATGAAACTTTCAGGAAGTCTTTTAAAGTGGATGAATACTTTAAAGACAGTGATAAATGTATTTGATCTGTGGCCGTTTTGAAGAGACAGGTCGGTTTCGATCAGCTGGATGAGAAGAAATGCCTTGTGCCCTTAGCCATGGCTCTTATCTTAGTGCAGGGGTAGCTGTCCTGTTCAGAACAACAACCAACACATCCATTATATCCTGTGCAGAAGTAGTGAACGGGCGGTGGTTAATTGTTAGGGAGGAAACCTACACCTGGACCCTTTGGACAAATGGAGGACTAAACACAACACAATACACGTGGGTTAGAGCGAGCAATAAAAGTGAGCGCAGCCAGACTAGACAGAATCTACATTTCCCAGAATCTCAGTTCCACACTAGCACACAGTACAATAAAGCCTGATTGGTTTTACAGAGCTAAGTTCCTTTCTGCAGGAATGGGTTAAGGGAACTCTGGTCAGGATTTATTTCCTCCAGTTGAGGGACACAGATGCTCCCTGCTCTTATTTCTTCAACCTGGAGAGATCAGTGGCACAGGAAGCAGATGACTTGCCTGGAGCTCATGGGAGGCAGAGTGACCAATGACCAGAGGGAGATGAAGAGCCATGTTATGGATTTCTATGCTGCCCTCTTTGGGGTGGAACAAACCAGCATGGAGACCCTTGAGGAGCTCTTTGAGGAGAGGGCTGGTCGGGACTGTGAGCGGATTCTGGAGTTAACCGTTGCAGTGAAGCAGATGACACCAGACCCTGCAATCCTCAATTGATGGCCTATCCACGGATTTCTATCAGCAATTTTGGAGCATCATTGGTTGGGATTTACATTAGGTGTTGTTGGATTATTTGAACACAGGATTTCTCCCTGTTTCATGTCAGTGAGCATGAAACAGGGAGCCTACTGCCCTACTGCCCAAGAAAAGAGACCTGGCTGCTCCGTGGTCTGTCAGTACCAGGTCCTCCAGTCTTTTCCGTCCTATTGTTCCCTCAGCTAATGCTGACAAGGTGAACATCTTTATCAATGATCAAGCTGATGTTGGCCGTCTGCAGGATACCTTGTGTCTATATCAGAGGGCTTCTTCTTCAAGGGTAAATTGGATATAACATTTTCCGTGGGGCAAACATGGACTAAAGGTGTTGGGGGTGTTTCTATGATCAGAGGAGTTTGAGAAAAAAAGACCTGGGAGGGAATTAAGGAGAAGGTGTGTGCTTGGTTGTCTAAATGGAAATGGTTGCCGCCTCAGTTGCAGGTTTTCAGAGCCTCAACGTGTTGCTGACATCACTCATCACATCACACATAGCTGTTTGAGGATCATTTGCTGCCATCAGTCTTAGACACTTGGTAGTTCAGTGTCCCCGGCTTTCAGGCTTTTTTAGCTTCTAAAAAGGTGGTTTCATGGTCTTGGAGAGTTTTTTTCTTTTGATCTGTTTATAACTGGCCCAACATACTGCACCAAAAACAAGGTTGTACACACAATTGTGAACCAGATCAGTCAAGTTGGCCATCTGGCTGACACTCAGGAACAAAGCTTAGGGTGCCTGTGTGTAATAGTGTGGAGCCAGTCTTTTCCTGGCTCCAGTTCTTAAGGGACCCGATTCAGAGTGGAATACTCTTATTACAAGACTGTGGACAATATTCAGGCCTTGAGTCATAGATGGACTATTAGGGGTATTTTATTTTATGTTCATTGGGGGGCGGTGGAGAGCTGGTAATTCATTTTTGATAAGAGAAATGTTATGATTAATTGTTTTTTTTGTTTTGCCGATATTTGTTTAACTTTTTTGCTTTTGAGTGACGCTTTAGAGCGACTTCTGTTTTCTCTGCAATGGTCCAATACAGGAACTTGAAAACCCAAACCATCTCCTCTCATATCATATCATATCATATCATATCATATCATCTTGCCTTTTTATCTCTCCAACAAACTTATTCCAACTTCATGGTCAAGTCCTTTACTCATCTTCTCCCTCCACTACGTAATAGAAATACAATTTTGGTTCAGTTCAACATACCATGCTGAGGCATGACCGACAGTGACCGGCTTGTTGAGAGCACCAGGGGAAGCAGCTCTTTTTTATTTTCAGATAGATTGGGGTCATTTCCCTGCCCAAACTTTTCTTTTCCAGCTGCTCATTACACAACAATGAACGCACGTAAACACAGAGTCAGTCCAGTTCACCACGAGGAGGCTAACCTTTGGAAGCTCGATAACTTTATGGTCAGTGACTCCCACACAGTGGCGTAGTCGCCCCTTCACCTCCCTGAAGGTGTGTTTGCTAGAAACACTGGACTCTGATCCAGAGGTCCACCATTAATCTAACCGTTTTATTAGCGTTAAGATTAAGTAAACAGAGAACCCAGAAGTGCCGCCATGATAGGATTGACATCTGCTCTCACAGACTTTATGACACTGTATGCTGTACATATATGAAACTCTGTGTCCATATTAATACAGTGTGTGTATGCAGTATAGACTGAAGGTTTAGTGGTGGTGCATACAGGGTATACACCGTATTACTGTATTAAGATATGAAGATAAATGCTATAATAAACTTGCTTAATAAAAAATATTTTCCTTTTATTTAAAAATGGACTTTACCAACATCGGAAAATGTTTTACACAAGCACATTGTAACAATAATATTGGTCTGCAGTCTTGCTAGCAGCTGTAAGGAGGTACACAGCTGAAGAGTGAGCTCATACTGCAATGACATGAAATGTTCACCACAATCCCATAATATTAATATTCAATGCCTTAGCATGCTATTATTATAACATTTATACATTTAGGACAAACTGAAGTTAGATTCAGATTCTAATTGAATGCATCAATCATTTAAAAAGATACTGAAAATATTTCTGTACAAAACCTCATCGTTATCTATTGAGTAGTGTACACAGAGCCCGCCAGCTATCCATTGAGCCATTGATACTGCGAGTGTGGCTAAAACCTACATATAATGTACATGTTTAATTGTGTTCTGTCGGAATGTAAGAGTCAGATTTGTCAGTGTATATTTTTGAGCAGCTTCTGTGACACACCCAGCAACTGTTGTTCACTGATAACTCCCCAGTCGGCCCACAACATGAAACATACAGCATTATAAAGAGCTTCTGTGATACAGACGATGCCAACTCTGCACACATCGATGCATATATTTACAAAATTACTGTGTGCTCAAAAGATAACATTCAAGTTGCCACTGTGGGATCAATAATATAATTGGTAGTGGACAAACACGCACAAATGCACGCATGCACACTCACATACACACACACAAGCACATTTTTCTTAGCTGGTCCAGGTTTTGCTTCCTGGGTCTCTCCCTGAGTTCACAACTTCAGCCTGTGACAGAGCCATCACTGTCTACCTCTGATAACACGGGGCAGCTTAATGTTTAGCCCACACACACACACACAGAGACACACACACAGACACACTCACTCACACCCACAAATACACATACGCACACTTAGGGAAGCAGAGGGATTACAAAGGCACAGAAACCCATATGCTGCCCTGGGATGGAGAATATAAAACTAAGTACAAGGAGAACTAAAGGTAGCTGCGACCAAGGTGAGAATTATTACTGTTTTCTGCTGTTATTTCAGTTGTATGAAACTTGATATTCTTCAGAAATGGCTGCCAAGGGCACAATTTGAGGCTTAATGTGCATTTTTGTCAAGTTGTATTGAGCAAAATGATGAATTGGATTCAGAGCTATTGTGTAAATGTTGTTGACTGTGTTCTACTTTGAGGAGATAAACTGATAACAGTCACTGTGCTGATAGGCTTTGAAAAATTGCAAAATGTTCTAGTTCAGAGTGAAAACCTGTTGAAGATTTTCTTAGCCTTCAACTGAGCTTAGCCGAGCTATTAGCCTTTTAATCCACATTAACAGGCTAATAGAACACAGGCATGTGCACTGCGCCGTGTGTCCTGTGGAGAAACAGGACTCTATCACACTGGAAAGATAATACAAGTTAGAACATCTATGTATGCTATGAAAGATGGACTCTTTCAAAAACACATATTATTACCTGTCAAAAAGTACGTAATAAAGTGTTAACATATCATATGTTGGTTCATATTGAAGCTCACAAATGCTGAAACAGATTAAGATTATTAGAACATTTGTTTTTCACTTCCGATGCAAGATTGTTAATTATATGGGAGAATTTTATGATTGGCAATGTAATCTGATACTAGATAGTAAAGTTATTTATTAACAAAGAAGAAATTAAGAAGAAAGATAGATGAAAGATATAAAAGAAGAAGAGATAGAGAATATATGCTTAAAGCAATAATGGTAAAGCGATGGTAAATGTAAAGTGAATAAAGGTAGTGCTGCCTTATAGATGCTGTAACCTATGTAAAAAATAAAGCTTTCGCAAATGTTGCAGCCTTTCTTGATCCACCCTAAATCCCAGTGTAAACTCACCTGTGGTTCCAAATCCAAACTTCAAAGCATTGTACTGCACATTGCTTTAACTCACGGGATTTTCTTCAATATAAGGATATAAATATAGGCCACAACAAGTCCTAGTTATTGCTGGCATTTTTTTAACTGTAACAAATTACTCATCGGTTGTATACATTAAACTAAGCAGAAATTATTATTATGCAAAAAAATATATATTTTCAGGGAAACACATCCATTCCATTATCCAAATTGTCTCATAATTTTATTTGTATAAATGTATCTCAAATTAATATGGACAAAAATCTAGAGATTTGTCAGCAATTGTTGTCAGCGAAACAGTTTTGTACTGCTTTTTTCCCCAACCTAAACTGGAAAGCATCTTTGCAAATGCCTATCAAGAAATTATGTCAGTAATGGAGTGGTTTGCAAAATTCTCCACCTGTGTAAAAACTGCACAATAATTCTGTTTCCATGTGACAGGGACCAGTGTTGGAAATGAATCCCCAGCAGGACAACTTGGCAGCAGCTCCAGTCGTCCTCTCTCGGCTCTGGTCCGTCTCTATGTCTATGCGCTGCACGGCTGCCTATGTGAGGTGGCCTTCACTGCCGTGTGCGACTGGGGCAGCACCAGAGACAGGAAGCTGGAAGGGCACAGCAGCCTGTGGGCACTGCCCATGTACGCCACTGCAATCTACCTCATGGAGGGCCTGAGAACGCGGCTGCTCGCTCAGCCTAAGCCACTGCCCGTGCGTCTGATGGTCTACACCCTGTTCATCTACTCATGGGAGCTGAGCTGGGGAGTAGGACTGGGGCTGCTGGGGGCCTGTCCCTGGGACTACTCCGGTTATAGGTACAACCTGGGAGGACTGGTGACTCTGGAGTACGCAGTGCCCTGGGCTGTGGCAGCTTTTATAGCAGAGCAGCATGTGATCAAGAACACTCTGCGGATAAGACTGCACAACTGAACTGGCATCTGTCTGGAATAGTGTCCTTTCAAAGACAAGAAAACATTTATGGACAATGTTTTAGGATATCAGAGGGACTTTTTGCGAATTAACTCCAATCGTTTATGGGTGGTCTGTTTTGGATCGTCTTTAGCTGGTGAGTGTTCACTGGTTGCTTGGAAAAGTCACAAAGATGACATGACTCCAAGTTTCTATATCCATCCTCTTTCACAATCCTAGCTTTCTGCCTCCGTTACGCTAAGATAATCAATCACCTCCTGTGTCCAAACCATAGACCACTTCTTCCCACTATTTAGAACTGAAGCCAAACCATCTCAGATACGAACGCCACCATCTTGACCATTTGGAGCCAGAGTCTGTGCATTAGTGATCAGGAGATGGAGCCATGGTTCTTAAGTCCCACCGACACACTTGACTGATCTTGAGTCAAAATTACTGAAATCATCTTTGACAAAAACTGTATTGATGTTTACTTTGACTTTTTATTTTGATCCCTGTCCTGTCCACTAGCATGGGGCAAGGGGGGGTTATAACCTGAACTGCAGCCAGCCACTAGGGAGCAATCTATCTTTATACACAATCTTGGAGTGAATGGGTAAATTTCCCCAAAATGTCAGATGTCAAATGTATTGCTTTAAAATATAATATAATATTATTTTCCCATTTTAACTGATCAAGTTAAAAACTGTAATGGTGCCGAGGTCAGTGGCAAACTGCCAGGGGTTGAAGAAAATAGGTGAATGAAAAATGATGAACATTTCCTGAAAACAGACCTTTTCAGCGGTCAAATTAAACGATTGATTTACAGATTTCTGCACCATTGGATGTAAATCAAGCTTTGAAAGTAAATGCCTAATAAAAATTCTGCTTGTGTCAATAAGGTGTGTGATGTATTATTAGCACAATACAAGAAGTAGTGTTGTTTATTTCTAGTTGGTCAGAGCTTCATTCTACAGCAACACAATGATAGAAAACGTTAGAAGACAAACAGATGGAGGCTTCACATGATGAACTGCAGCTCAGTGTCCAGGCATGGACCTCATGGAGCTGCTTTAGGAAGAACTAGACTTAAGGGGAAAGCAAATCAAACTACAAGTGCAACACACATGTTGGAACTTGTTTAACAGTGTTGGGGCTTTTATAATCACATATTTTATTTAAATCACAAGCGGTTTATTTGTTCTATTGCTTCTGTACATTGAGAAAAATAAACTATGTCGATGTACACAACAGTATATAGCAAAAACTGAGGTGTTTTAAAACCTTTGAGCCCAACAACGTGTCAGTTTCTATAACTTCTTGTGACCATTAACTATCAGACGGGTCAAGGTTTATGTAACACACATGAATTCATGATTTACATGGTTGAACATGAAGTTACACAATATCTTTTTATTACTGCACTTACACTGAAAGATCTAGTTGTTCCTGTCCAATCACATGTATTTATAATGAATGAGGGTTTTGCTCTCCTCATATGAAGTCTCATGTGTAATTAATGGGTGTTTTGTGAATTGGCAGGTCATGGTCTCTTCCGCTCAGGGTTTTGAACCACAAACAGGGCAACAGTCCCGTCCTCTCTCTGCCACTGGTACCTACAGAAGAAGAAGCCATTTCAAGTTTTCATATATCAAGTATCATGGAACCTAGGTTTGCCATAATTGTTAATGCAGACTCACTGGCTCTGTTCAGGAATAAGTAAACTGTCTCCTGCAGAAAGAGCTGACTCCTGCTCATTCAAGGTCACTTTAGAGGATCCTTCCTGAGAGAGACACGGAGAGAAGGTGAAGGAAGGGAAGAAAAAGTTAGAAAAGGATGAGATTTCATAGTGATACATCCCTCTTACAAAGCAAGTGAACATTTAGAAAAAGTACCATCTGCCAAATCCACACGTCACTCTGTGGTACTGTTGTCTCTGTCAGACCAGGTCCAAACAGCATCGCCTGTTTGGGTCATAAATAAGAGAGTTAAAGCAGTTTCTCCATCACTGTCATCACTGCAGAACATTGCATTCATTCCTTTCATCTCACTGACTATTCTGTCTCCTTACCTCGGCCAAGGAGATTAAGTTTTCATAAGCGTTGGTTTAGTTGTTTGTTGGCAGGATTACACAAAATATACTGAATCAAATCTCCTTGAAATTCTGTAGCGGGGTGGGGAACGACCCAAGGAGGAACCCAAAGGACTTTGGAGCAGATCCAGCTAAATGGGCAGATCCAGGATTTATTTCCACTTTCTCTAACATGGTGAGACAGGGTGTTAGCCTTGGTGCAGGTATGCACTCTCTGAGTTCCCTTCAAGTTCTTAAATGTTTCTATATTTACAATGAAACCCTCTGTGGCATATGTTCATATATCATGCTCTACAGTCAAAGGGGATTTCCACAAGCAGTTGAATGCCTAAACTGCCACTTTTCTACTTCACTTTCCGTTTCCATTTAACCAAACCCTTTAGTTTAAGGGTTTCAGTAAAAAGTGAAAAAAAGGTGCATTCTGTCAGCAAAGGGTAACTAGACGTTCCCAACAAAACCAGACCGTGTAAACAACGTATAAACTTTACATGTCTTTAGCTTTTTGACAGTGTTTCTGGGTAAATTTAAGATCAAGTATGAGTTTATTCTAAAGTGTGAATCAGGCCCCAATAACTCCATTATATCGTCTAGCAACACAACAGGAGACAGGTTCAATGCTAGCCCACTGCTGAGCCTCACAGCTTAAGGCCTTTGGACTGACCACATTGTTAGGGCTTTTTTTTTTTTTAAATGCCTTTGCCCTTTGCTCATGGTAGTAAATAACCTAACCCGTTACCAAATCTGGTGCCCAACCGTCAAATACTGCTATGGAGTTATTACTGCTGTTTTATCCAATAAACAATGTGGTTAGAATAAATAATCAACTCCCCTCTTTTACAAAACCCCTAAACATTATTTGGACTCACTGATTAGTTCAAGGTTGCAGTGGCCTCACAAAGCCCCTTTCACATAAATCAAAAGCATTCTTCGGACCAAAGGATTAGGGTTTCATTTTGGTAGCCAAGGGTCAAAGTTCAAGGTCACAGTGGCCTCACAAATTATTTATATGTGTTTATGTGTGTCTTGAACCTAATCTAATAAAATCAGCATGAAGAAATGTCTTCAAATTTAGTACAGGCACTCACTTGGACTCAAAGATGAGCTGATTAGACTTGGGAGGTCAAAGGTCAAGGTTACACGACTTATGTTGTTGTGAGCATGATATATCAGGAAATTCCAAAGGATTTTTTTATTACATCCGCCCAATCGCTCATTTCCCACTGGATGACTTGAAAAGAGTTTGATGGTCAAAAGTCAGGGTAAATTTTACCTCTCAACACATGTTTTTCCTTGTGAGTGGAATATTTCAGGAACACCTCAAGGGACTGGTGGTCAAATGTCAGGTTAACCTTATATGAATCCGGGTAAAATTTTTTAAAGTTGAATAGTTTTGTTTAAGATTCAGTTAGGGCTATATATAGTTTAAAAGTTTTGCTACTTTTGGCAATATGCTTTTTTCTACTGCACAAATTTTCTTACTTTGAGAGAAATACTAATATAACTGAAATAATCTTCCATTAAACACTTCTTTCATTTCATTAATCTTGAATGTTAAACACTCCCCAAACAAAAGTAGGATTATGGGAAATGGTCTAAAAATGTGTTGGTACTAAGAAAGAAATGAGGTTGAAAACATTACCTCTGTCTCAAACTGAGCTCCGAACATGTCGACGGGCCTGCCACTGGCCAGCGACGGCCTCTGCTTGTCCAGCCAGTCTTTGAAGCAGAAAGGCGACATCACGTTCAAGGTGTTCATCTGGAAGGGAGGCGTCCTGAAGACTTCATCTGTTCATCACACAACACCAGTACACACTTTAAAGGGGTCAGACTAGATATTTCGATACCTTGTTCAAACTAACGGGAATCCAAAGAAACTTAAACTCAACATACCCGGATCAGGTTTTCCTGTTTTGCACTGCTTTGTTGAAAAGAATCTGCAAATAAAAAGTTAACAACAACTGTAATCAAACATGTCAAAGTGGTCTGATGGTTTGTGAGTGTGAAGGATGAAGGACGTCTTTACTCTTTGATTATTGGCACCAGTTGGGTTCCAAGATTCTGACAGTGAAACCATTTCTCAAACAGGATGTCAGTGGTGTTGTCCACATGGTACCTGAAAACAGCAACACACAGTCAAAGAGGAGGAGAGATGAGAAGAGAAGAGAGGGGAGGACAAGATAAAGAAGAGAAGAGAAGAGAACCTCAGGCAGTCAGTCTCATTCAGCAGTCGTCTCCTCTCCACCACCAGCCCCACAGTGTTGGCCTGTCTCTGTGGGGAGTGGGGTATCCGAGCCGGCAGCAGGAACATCTACAGATGAGAAAAGAATGAATGACAGTGATTCAATTATATACATTTCGGTTTGTAAAAGTGTTTTTATTACAATAGAATCCTAAACCCAAAAGAAAACATTAGAGCTCACCTCTCCCTCTCTGATGTGCACATCCTTGTGTTTGCCGTTTTCAATCACTTTCAGACACATGTCTCCCTTCAGCTGGTAGAACAACTATTTCAAACAGGGAGCCAAAGACAAAAGAAGAATGGTACTGAATTAAAGTATTTTTCCCTATAACCACTATTCCTTGACCCCAGTTGAATACATCCCAAGGTCAAGGTAAGATGTGGAGAAGCCATAAGAAGGTAGGAAAGGAGAACCAGGGTGCAAAGAAAAACCGAATCCACTTACACTTTGCATTTAAAAAACAAAAACAACTTTATGAGACAGAAGAAACACAGAAAGTGCGGTATTTGTGCTGTTCGCCCAACCGCTCTACCCCCTGAGCCACAGACAGTCCCCCATTTGTTAGACTCAACTAAAAAAGTTAACCTCTAAACAGCCAAACCAGTTCTTCCACAGTGGTCAGCAAATGTTAGTTACTATACCTAATTTGTCAGCACTTCTGTTTGTAGCATCTTGGGTATCAGTTATTAGCCAACAGCTGAGATTGAATAGCAGTACACATTAGGCTGAGGCTTATAAATGCCTTAACTTTAATTTGGTAATCAATCACCATATCAACTTTAATTAAAGACTGTGTTTTAGAAATCTAAACACAAAATGATGACCTAATGAAATGTCATTGTGTGGTAACCGTCATTTGATTGAATCACGTTCTTGTAGTAGATAAACTCAGAGTTTGCATTGAAAAATCAGAGTGTAGTTTTATTGGTTTAAATCAGGAGGCATCAACACTGCTGCAGACACACTTATCTGTAGAGGAATGAAGACCTCTTATAGAACATATCAGTCCTGTCCTCTCACCTCCTCCCCTTCTTCTATGTGATAATCCTTCCTGCTGTTTGGACCTCCGACAAACATGATATTCAGCTGAAGAAAGTGCCTGAGGAATTAAAGACAATCATTTACTCACATGTCCTAAAATAATCAGTGGAAGTTTATGGTTGATTTGTCAGTGCAGCACTTATTGTGTCAAATAAAATGCAGAGTGCTCATCACATGACTTATCAAGTTGTTGCAAAGAGGAACTCACACACACATGTAACCATGTGGCTACTATAAAAACATTGAAGGTTTTTACTCACATGAGCTTGTTGCACACTGGCGGCAGAAAAGCATTCTGGTTCTCTGCAATCCATTTTTCCACATTCACAAGAAGAGGACTGTTACTCATTTTGTTAAAGTGATCGGCTTTGTGCTGTTGTGTCAGGGGTCTCTGGCCAGTCTCTCCTCCTCTATCTAGTTCAAACAATGTGACTGACACTGAAAGTCCAAAATACAGAAGTGGCTGTAGAGCAAGTGGGGAGGAGCTCTGTCTCCCAGACAGGTAAAAGGTTGTTTGCACAGTCTTAACAAGTAACATAGTGTCGCCAGGTTTTAACTCCAGACTGGAATCCATTGCAACCTCTCATGGAGTCAAACCAGCAAAATACAGACACTGTGCATTAACAGCAAGTCTCTCCTGGGAAGGCTAGTGCATTATTTTGACTGGCAGATCCCTGTGTGACAAGAACAGAAAACTAATATTAAGGCTTCAACACTGACTAATAAGATGAATACAGAATAGTCAGGTTAGCCTTCATAATATTAACATGTTATATTCATATCAGTCTTGTTCAGTCATATCTCATTGTTTTTAATGAACACTGTTCACATACATGTTTCCTTCATGCGTCATTTCACACGCCTGCATCACATGTGCAGTGTGTTGCCTGTCGCAATAAACTCTGCAGAGTTCTGACAGTGCACATAAGTCACTGTTCACTGATCTGAACAATATGTCTGAGATTTTACATCAAGTGTAATGATTCAAACTGTCCAGCAGGGGAAGCTGTTTAATATGGAGAAATTCAGTGGTGGGAAGTAACGAGGTAGAAATACTTTGTTTCTGTACTTAAGTAGATTTTTCACATATCTGTACTTTACTTGAGTATTTCTTTTCCTGACGACTTTTTACTTTTACTCGTTACATTTGAACAAAAATATGTTTACTTTGTACTTCTTACATTCTCAAACTGGCTCATTACTTACTCTCTCTCTCTCTCTCTCTCTCTCTCTCTCTCTCTCTCATATCTAGGGTTCCAAATTTTTACATTATATACATTATATTCATATTGTTGTTAACATTTTTCAGTCAGTTGAGATAAATCTTGAGGAGAAACATTTTGGGTTGTTTTGTGTCTGTATGGGACTACTATAAAAAGCACTTTGCATTTTTAATTTTGGTACTTGTACTTTTACTTTTGATACTTAAGTACATTTCAACACCAGATACTTTTGATACTTAAGTACTTTTAATATGAGCTACTTTAAGACTTTTACTCAAGTCATTTTCTGACGGGTGACTTCTACTTTTACCGAAGTCCCTTTCAGGTCAGATATCTGTACTTTTACTCAAGTATGGCTTTCAAGTACTTTATACACCACTGGAGAAATTGGAAAGAAGTAGAGAATCCTGAATAAATGGTCTGTGTTCATAAAGCAGCTTCTCTAGTCTGGATGACCACAGTACAGAACAGTTTTGACCTTCAACCATTCACACACATATCAAAAACGGTATCTACTTGCCAAACTTTCTCACACTGCAGCAAGTTGGACATTTTAGCATGCAGGATGGAGGAGCCGGGATTCAAACCCCCAACCTTTTTAGTGGACACCCGCCTACCTACTGTGGCCCAAAGCTCCCAAACGTCCCCAAAGGCTCCTCATTTGGTGATCTCAACTGAGAGATCATAAAAAAATATATTTGATTCATGAATTAATCAAATGAGCAGTTGTCAGAAGTTCACTTTTTTCATGCTCAGTAGGTTTTGTTGTGACTGTGACAAGATCAACCTCCAGGTCAACATAACACATTCAGAAGCTGTTGGAGCGAAAAAGAAGAAAAATTGTCTCTATAAAAACAACTTCCATTTTCCCGATGAAATTTGCCGTCTCCTTTATTCAGCACCTCACATCCTCAGAGAAGCCATGAATGGAATCTAATACTGAATAATGAAACTGACTGATTAACTCCATTTTGTAAACAATAATGTATTCTCAAAATACAGGATCATGGCTCTAACATGGTGGGTTGATGATATATAAGTGACTTTATGGAACACATGTTGAATATTTCTGATTTATTTCTCTTTTCCATGTGTGTCTGTTTAACTCTGTCATTAAAAGTACTTGTTATTATACGACCCACATTCCTGCTAGTTTCTGGTTAGTAGTAGTGGTTAGCACTAGTTAAATCTGAGAAAATGAACATAAACATGGAGGGTGCTGTGTATAACAAATACATTTTCATCCAATAATGATTTTTTTATTTCAACACAACCATAATACAATAGCTGACTGGGTGTGTTTCACATGTCAGATGACAATTTTCTGCTACTGAGATTTTATTTGGATTTGGCTGTTTCTTCACTGATGATACATGTGATAAATTACCTTTATTCATTTCTTTGTGTTTGAAACAGAGAATAAAACTGCACATGGAGACTGAACCTTAATGTAACTGACACATTGTTGTGTAACTTTCATTTGTGAAACTTCAGAAAAACGGATTCAATTCAACTCAACAATTCCTCCTCGTCCCTGAATCCAGCAGCGTAAATCATCCCTGTGAACAAGTCTCATTAGAAGAGAAAATATGTTCATAGGTTTGATGATCCAGAGGATCAGAGTGAAACTGGACTGGAACAGAGGAGAACTGTCGTTCCCTGATCCTGATACTAACAAACAAATTCACACCTTCACGAACACTTTCACTCAGAAGATGTTTCCATGCTTTAACACTAGAGATCATCATCACCCCTTGCAGCTGTTACCGGTGAATGTCTCTGTGACGCTGGATCAGAGCCGTGAGAGATAAAGATTTTATTCATCATGTTTATTTCTTCAAGAGAAATCTGCTGAATTAACTCGTTATTCTAAAGCTTTGTTTATTTCTCCTTTTACTTCTCACTCATTTTTATTTCTCCTGTCGACTTTTCCACGTGTGAAAAAAGATTTCATTTTTTTCTGATCTTTATCTTTGCTTTGTTTTTTACTTTCATGGAAAATGTTTTCTATCATTTTTATTTGTGTGGATCCATGAAGTTGGGCAAAATGATGAAGATCCACATAAAAACACATTTATCAATAACAGCTGATCATTGTTCACATTCAACAAACTTTATTAAAACTCACATGAGACATGATTCATGTTTAATCACATAAAGTCTGTTCACATATGAAATAATCCAACATATATGAACATTTGTGAACATTATGAAGCCAAAATGATTCTGTCTGTAAAAGTGTTTATTCAACAGCAGCCTAGAGATGTGATTTTAATATTGTGATCAAAATCATAAAAACTATGAAACAGAAACAGAGATTTTACCTTTTTTAAGTTGAAATGTAAATATAAAGCCAAAATGATTCCGTCTGCAAAAGTTTTTAGTTCATACGGAAAAATTAATCTATTGTTCATGTTATTCTCTACAGACGCTCGGACTCGCCTGCACCATGTGATTCTCACACAAGCAGCAGAAACCCATGTAGACCTGTCAGCTGGTTCCACCTGGGTCAGGGTCTGAAGCCCACCAGGACCCACTGTGCACAGAGACGCCTGGTTTCACAGATCATCACATGTTCCTTTTACATTTCTCATCACGTAGAATCTGTGAAAAACATCATGACAGCGATTAAACAGCAGTTTAAACGTGTGCGGGTCCGAGGGAAGCTCACCTGGAGGCTGATGTGTTGGAACAGCTTCAATCCACAAAATGTGACTTTCAACAAACCTGCTGAGATCCATGTTTGTAAATCCTGGTTCTCATCATTACATCTCGTGTGTTATTTATTTTTTATTTTTTTTAAATATGTTTATTATTTTCCAGAATGAAAAAGGAACACAGGACAAACAAAAAAGAAAAGGATAAGAAAAAAGACTCCCACCCCAAACTAACAAATAAACTAAAAAGCATGAACAGGATCAGCACATCCTAGTAAAGAATTAACAGAAGCCACAGTCATGACAATAAATTAAACATACAAATTTACAAAAGACTACACAAAGTGAAGAGTAAACTAAAAGATACACACAGCAGGCGTTTCACAATGATCCATACTTTAGTCCTTTCCTTGAAACAGTTGCAGTACAGGGTCCCACATCCTATCAAATATGTCTCCCCTGTCTTCATTATGAAGTCTCAGTCGCTCCAGGTGAAGCATATTTGCCATTTCTCTCAACCACTGATCGTACGTGGGTGCAATGTCAGACTTCCACCCACGAAGAATTATCTTCTTCGCGATCACAGTTCCAAATAGGATAGCTTTTTTCTCATATTTATTGGCAGAAGACAAAGGGGTGGTTGCCCCGAGAATGGCTACAAATGGATCCGGCTCCCAACATTTCCCATAAGCCGTAGAGAAGCAGTGAAAAATACTTTTCCAGTATGTGTACAGTTTACTGCATAACCAAAAAGAATGCGTTAAGTTACCAGTCATAGACTTGCATCTGTTACAAATGGGTGAAACATCAGGAAAGAAACTGTGCAGTTTTTCTCTGGAATAATAGAGCCTATGCACCGTCTTAAACTGAATAAGGCAATGTCTGACCTCGTGTGTTATTTTAAACATGGTTTCCCTGAAGCGTGACTTCCATGACTTGCAGCACTTCACATGAATATTCATCACAAGTCTCATTAGAAGAGAAAATATGTTCATAGGTTTGATGAACTTATTTTCATCAAACTTATGACTTTGCTTCTGTCTCTTTAATGAGACTTCAGCTCTGCAGTTACGTCACAGACTCCCCAACCCCCCCTGCACCACCTGACCTTTGTCTTTAGGATCTGACACAAACCTCTTCTTGACAAAGTTAATATTTATCATAACTTACCTTTACTTTTGCCTAACTATCTCTGAACTTTGAACACTCAGCTATTTTACAACCAAGTCTATTGTCTGTATGAGCTTGTTGCTGCCAAATGACTTTTGACCAGTAATCAAATCCAAGGCTTGAATTACTTTTTACAATCGTGTCCTGACACACCAGAGAAACCAGGAAGCATCTGTTCCTCCCTGAAGAGACGCAGGCTGAAAACCAGACGACCACATTCACCTTCCAAACCAAACTGAACCAAACCAGACCAAACGTCCTGAGTGAGTCCAGCTACAGGAGAGAAGAGTCAAACTACAACCTGCCGACGCTCCACACACTGACCGTGAGTTTAACAAACACCGCGACTCAGAGGGGAAGTGAACCTCAGTGAAGCTAAAAACTTTAATCCTGATGATGTTTTCCTACACTTGACATCTGTTGCACTTCTGTCCGTCCTGGGAGAGGGATCCTCACATGTGTCTCTCTGAGGTTTCTACGTATTTTTACCTGTTAAAACGGTTTTTAGTAGTTTTTCCTGACTCTTGCTGAGGATTAAGGACAGAGGACGTCACACCATGTTAAAGCCCTATGAGACGAATTATGATTTGTGAATATGGGCTACACAAATAAAATTTGATTGATTGATTGATTGAAGTTCGTGGAGCTGTGACTGACTGACTGTCTGTTCTCAGGTTCACCTGGAGACTCAATGGCTTCCAGATCAGAAGAGGATCTCTGCTGTTCCGTCTGCCATGATGTCTTCATAGATCCTGTTATTCTGTCATGTAGCCACAGCTTCTGTAAAGACTGTGTGAAGAGCTGGTGGAAAGACAAAGAAGTAAAAGAGTGTCCACTTTGTAAGAGAAGATCTTCAAAGGATGAACCACCTTGTAACCTGGCGTTAAAGAACCTGTGTGAGACCTTCTTACAGGAGAGAGATCAGAGCTCTTCACATGCTCTCTGCAGTCTGCACTCAAAGAAACTTAGACTCTTCTGTCTGGACCATCAGCAGCCAGTGTGTGTCTTCTGCAGAGATACAGAAAAACACAACGGCCACAGATTCAGACCCATCGATGAAGCTGCACAACAACACAAGAATCAGCTTCAGGAAACTCTGGAGCCCTTGAAGGAGAAGTTACAGTGTTTTGAACGTGTTAAAGTAGAGTTTGAACAAACAGCAGAACACATTAAGGTCCAGGCCGGACTCACAGAGACGCAGATCAAGGAGCAGTTTAAAAAGCTTCATCAGTTCCTGGAGGAGGAAGAGGAGACCAGGATGGCTGCACTGAGGGAGGAAGAGGAGCAGAAGAGTCGGATGATGAAGGAGAAGATTGAGTCTCTGAGCAGAGACATAACAGCTCTTTCAGACACAATCAGAACCACAGAGGATGAGCAGAGAGCTGAAGACGTCTCGTTCCTGCTCAACTACAAGGCTGCAGTGGAACGAGTCCATCAGCGCCCCCTGCTGGATGATCCACAGCTGGCCTCAGGAGCTCTGATAGATGAGGCCAAACATCTGGGCAACCTGAGCTTCAACATCTGGAACAAGATGAAGGACGTGGTCTCCTACATTCCTGTGGTTCTGGACCCAAACTCTGCTCATCCAGTACTCGTCCTGTCTGAAGATCTGACCAGTTTGATAGAAGTAGAGAGACAAAAGCTTCCTGACAATCCAGAGAGGTTTGATGAAAACATCATAGTCCTGGGGTCTGAGAGTTTTAACTCAGGGACTCACAGCTGGGACGTCTTGGTTGGGGACAGTACAATCTGGTCACTGGGTGTGTCAGCAGAGCCTGTCCAGAGGAAGGGAGACGAACAGTCTGGATTATGGGTAATATTGTTTCATGAAGGTAAATACTCAGCACTGTCACCATCAGGATTATCTGATCTCTCTGTGCAGAAGATCCAGAGGATCAGAGTGAAACTGGACTGGAACAGAGGAGAACTGTCGTTCTCTGATCCTGAGACTAACAAACACATCCACACCTTCACAAATACTTTCACTCAGAAGATGTTTCCATACTTTAACATTGGAGATCCATTGAAACTGTTACCTGTGAAAGTCTCTGTGACGCTGGATCAGAGCCGTTAGAGATAAAGATTTTATTCATCATGTTTATTTCTTCAAGAGAAATCTGCTGAATTTAACAGTTAAACTCGTTATTCTAAAGCTTTGTTTATTTCTCCTTTTACTTCTCACTCATTTTTATTTCTACTGTCGTCTGTTTCTTGTAAAAATATTTCATTATTTTCTGATCTCTGTCTTTGATTTGTTTTTTACTTTCATGGAAAATGTTTTCTATCATTTAGATTTTGTGTGGATCCATAAAGTCGAGAAAACTGATGAAGATCCACATAAAAACACATTTATCAATAACAGCTGATCATTGTTCACATTCAACAAACTTTATTAAAACTCACACATGAGACATGATTCATGTTTAATCACAGAAAGTCTGTTCACATATAAAATAATCCAACAGATATGAACATTTGTCTGTTTGATGTGATGAAGCCAAAATGATTCTGTCTGTAAAAGTGTTTATTCTACAGCAGCCTAGTGATGGGATTTTAATATTGTGATCAAAATCATAAAAACTATGAAACAGAAACAGAGTTTTGACCTTTTTTAAGTTGTAAATATAAAGCCAAAATGATCGTGTTTGTCAAACTGTTTTCATTCATTCCTCAACAACAAAACAACAGAGGTTTAGTTCAGCTTCAACATTTAAATTCCTCCTAAATGCAGAAGGTGCATCGACTCCTGTTTGTGAGCAATATCATAAAAATAGTAGAAATGCTTTTGTCACAAACTCTGGTGTGGAGCTGGAGACATTCAAGGTAAATTCAGTCAAACAACGTGATGACATCATGACTCTGTGGTGGAGTCTCAGTTAACTGTGATTACATTTCACACAGAATCACACTTTTTTTACCACATTATCATGTTTCTGGTCTCACATCGTTTGGTCAAAGAGCAAACTAAGCATCCGTTTGCTAGGTAGCATTAGCCTTGTTAGCTAACATTACCCACTAGCCACCATTCTTGAGGCCGTTAAAGTGAAGGTCATGGCTACTTATTATTATTATTATTATTCAGGCCAATGAATTGGCTTTTTGAGTTGTGTGCCATTATGGTCTCTTCCTCGATTTACTGCACAGTTGAGTTTAGTTATTACTCTGAATATACTAACCCTTTCAAATGGTTAATATCATACACAAGCTATGCAAACCCCTTCTAATGAACAACATGGGTAAAAAAATCCCCCATATTCATAACACAGGAAATGAATATGGCTATGTTGTTCATGCATGACTGGGTGTTTCTTTGCTATTTTCATTCATAGCTAGGTTATTCTTCCTTTTTCATTTAGGAGAAGGCTCCTTTAATGAAATTGAAGATGAGTCTTCCCAAACACACACAAATCCTGTTGTAGAACATAGTCAGGTCCTCAGCATCAGATTGCAGACTCAGTATCAAGACCAAGGATTGCCTCCTCATCTTCTTCATCCTGTTCTTTATACAGCATCTTTATTTTTAGGGCCCGAGCACTGACAGGTTAGGCCCTATTGAAATTGTAAGGATTATTATTACTATTCAGGCAAATGATTTGGCTTTTTGAGAGCTTTACCATGCTCAGATTCTTACAAAAATGGCTCAACGGTGCCCCCCAAGACCCCCGGAACGTGTTCACATTGAGGTGCAATTGGAAAAACACAACAGGAAGCCTGCTATTTTGCATTTAGTGGCCATTTTGGCTTACATCAGATCAACTTCAAATTGAGATCAGTATCATCACAACAACATGGAGATACAAAGTTATTCACAGATCGATTTTTTGTCACACGTGGCGTGAAAGTGTGATTACACGCCTTTAAAACACGATGTTCTTTAACACGGACATACATGGACGATGAATCCTCTGATGCTGAGCCGTAAACAAACAACTCCACTCCTGCAGTGACAGTGGACATAATTCAAAGGAATCTTTATTGTAAATATCTTTGCAATAAATGTATGTCATCATTCAGAATTCCAGGACTTCCTCAATTAATTTGTTTTTGATCATTACAAATTCTTATTTTCATTTGTCCTTTTTTACTTTTCATTTTTGTATCACTACCCTTCTAAGGCACAACATGGGTCAAAAATGACACGCATTAATTTCACAGGTTATTTCATGCATGGCTGTGCTTCTTTGCTATATCTTTTTAAATCAATTTATTGAATAATTTAATATTACAAAGTATTCATTAAAATATCTTGTTTTTGATAGCCACAAATCATTAATTTCATTTTCTTTGTCTTAATTTTTGAACTAAAATAGTTTTTGTATTACTACATCAAGAATGACCCAGTAGTAAGTAAGTAGTAGTAGTAAGGAACATGTTTACTGTGGACAACTTTTCACATGCCACACTTGTCAGAACTAAACGGGCTGCTTTTGCACATCTGATTCATGTAAGTCTTATTCTACAATTGTTTTATCTAAGAAAATATTTGATATCTTGTGAAAAGATAACTGCACATAACATTTGAACATTACTTCTCTCTACTGGCGGGAAGGAGAAATATGTCCAATATTATTAGCTAGCTGTTAACATATTATCTTTTAGCTAGCTAATGTTAGCTTATGTAAGTTAGGTTATTTCTAGCTAATGCTAGCTAGGTCAACATGATTTAGTTCTGACAAGTGTGGCATGTGAAAAGTTGTCCACATTAAACATGTTCCTAACTACAAACATTTACAAATCAAATGTTCCTATCAAATTCTAACTTGCACACATGGGTCAAAAATGACCCATGAGTGCAAACTTGATGTAGTAATACAAAACCTATTTTAGTTACAAAATTAAGACAGAGAAAATGAAAATAATGATTTGTGGTAATCAAAAACAAGATATTTTAATGAATACATTGTAATATTAAATTATTAAATCAATAGATTTTAAAAGATATAGCAAAGAAGCACAGCCATGCATGAATTCACATGTGAAATGTATCACTACCCTTCCATGGGTCATTTTTGACCCATGTATGTAAACTTGATGTAAAAATACAAAAAATATTTTAGTTCATACATTGAGAAAGATCAAATAAAAACAATGATTTGTGGTAATCAAAAACAAGATATTTAATGAATACTTTGAATATTAAATGATGAAATAAATTGATTTCCAAAAATATAGCAAAGAAACACTCAGCTGTGCATGAAATAACATTGTAGGTCAATACGGGTCATTTTTGACCCATGTTGTGCCTTACAAGGGTTTTGAATAGCTTGTGTATCAAAGGGTTAAAGGCTTTTTGGCATATATTTGTACACAGCCATGAGCATATGATTAACATCTTTGCATTCTCAAAGTAATGTATGTCACTATGTCACAAATGCAGCTTGTTATTTTATTGCATTCTTTAACAAGAACCACTTTTACAGTATCGATTCATAAATATACCTGTAGTGATGGCCGCACACTTTACTTGGTTCAAGAGTTTTGGGGGGGCAGCTGGAGCTCTGCAGTTTGAAATGTGCTGTTGTCTCCTGTGTCGTCACATGCTAACAACAAATAGCCAGTAATAGCTCAGGTCAACTCCCCACCTCTAAAAGGAGTGTGCCTTCATGAAGAAACTAGTGGGTGGATAATGTGTTGATGTGTGTAGTGTTTTCCTGCCACAGACTAACCGTGTGTGAGTCCGCCATGCAGCACCTATCTGTGTGTGCTAATGTAGCTAGCATCGGCTATTCTTTGCTGCGCTCAGGCAGCCCAAAGCATAGATATCATATATAAACACTAGATGTCTCGGCCGCGTTGCCGGCCAACAGAGTCGAACGTCACCACATGGCGGCCATCTTGCTGAGGGCGGCTCGCTCACCCATAACATTGTGTTGTAGTGGTGCGTACTTTTTAAATAACCACAACTTGCTCAATTTTCAACCGATTTTTAAACTGTTAGGTTTGTTATAAACGTCAGAGATGTAGCTATGACACTGCATACTTATGAATAATTATGTTATTTTTCTAAACAATTCAATAATGTATGCAGTGTCATAGCTACATCTCTGACGTTTATAACAAACCAAACAGTTTAAAAATCGGTTGAAAATTGAGCAAGTAATGGTTATTTAAAAAGTACGCAATTTTCAACCGATTTTTAAACTGTTTGGTTTGTTATAAACGTCAGAGATGTAGCTATGACACTGCATACTTATGAATAATTATGTTATTTTTCTAAACAATTTAATAATTTATGCAGTGTCATAACTACATCTCTGACGTTTATAACAAACCAAACAGTTTCAAAATCGGTTGAAAATTCGATTCCATTGGCCGAGGCATCTATAGCCTTATATATGTCTATGGCCCCAAGGCCTCCTCTCCGGTCATGTGACGTGTGGCCTGTGTGATGACGACGCGCCCCCTGTTGGTGGATGCCGGGCGCGCAGCACGCAGACGTATCCCCGACTAGAAAAAAAGCGCTGTAACATTTGTAGTTTTGAATAATTAAAAAAGTCGTAACAGCAGTTCAACTTATGTTTAGCTGATAAAAAAACCCTGTGAGCTCTGCGGCGGAGTTGGAAATGAATATTCTTCCAGGGTTATGTCGGGTTTCTTCTTATAAGAAGTGATTCCGGTTCAGTGGGAAGGTTTGAACGCTCTCTGGAAAGTGACCATTGTTGTAATCAGGTCGAGGCTGTTTTCATTTCCACTTGCTGCCTCTCCAGGTTTTCCACGGGTCCACAGCTGGAAACGGGGACGGCTTCGTAGTGTGTCATGAAAGAGGTGTCGAGGTAAGTCCCGCATGTGGCACATTCTCCACTCATCGACCATGTTGTTCGCGTTTTTTTAGAGAGTCCTGAAGAATAGGCTAAATGCTAATGCTAGCCAACTGTCACAACAACCAAACAAGGCCTCCAGCCGCCGTTGGTGGGCTAGCTCGCCCGTTTTCCCGCTGGGTAGCTGTTCTATAAATGCACCCAACAAAACGAACGAATTAACGGGTGGTCTATTGCCTTTTGATAAACGTCAACTGCGAAGTCGCTTTGGTCGGAATGCGAGTCACTGGTTTCACCATTTCTTCCGTAGCGGCTAGCTAGCGTGTGCTAACAAGCTAAACTAGCTAGTTTGTTAGCGCTTCTTCCAGCCTGTTTGTAGCTTCTCGGCTAACATGTTCTCGCCACCAGCCGAGGTTGAACAGGGACACATATCAAACACGTCAGTACATTCCATGGTGAATGTGTGTTTCGGGTTTGGTTTTCCACACAGTCAGTGTTTAGATTGTTGTGTTAAGATAGTTGTTTCAGTAATATAAGCACGTTGCTGTGATGTCGTGTAGCTTCGTGTTTACACATGGTTACGCGGCAATTGGAATGGGAGGAACATAAACTACCAAACACTGACAATCGTCCACATTCCACCTTAGCAACAACTTGGGTAAATAATGGTAATTTCTCATCTGTTTCACCACTGTGTGACTGAATGAAACCGAGAGACGAGTCGGTCACCGTAGGAGCGTCAAGTATCTTTGTGTAGTAGACTTCATTTCGTGTGTTTCCATGTTCCCTCGCAGCACCATGCCTGGTGGGCAGCAGCAGCCTCAGAAACACTATGGCATCACCTCTGCCATTAGCCTGGCTCCTCCACGGGATATCGACCACCAGTACACCAAGAAACTCTGCGATGCTATGAAACCTTTTGGGGTATTTGAAGATGAAGAGGAGTTGAACCATAGGTGAGGAAGTGTTCATGTTTTAAATTGTGTACTTGACTTCGACTATGGAGCTCTTTGCTGCAGGTGCAACTACACATGAAAGGGATGCACAGTCTCAGCAAAATTATTCACAGTAGCATATATTGTATTTATTGTCACCCTGCTGTGTTCCGCCGGGTTCTAATATACACATACATGCCAATGTTGTAATTAAATGTATATTCCTTAATGTTTTGACATTTGAGACAGCTGAATTGGTTATTGAGAATATTTGCAGTGTCACTGTCTGATAAATTAAAGGCGTGGATTGTAAAAGAAGCACCTGCTAATAATTGTATTTCCTTCCAGACTTGCAGTTCTTGGGAAGTTGAATAACTTTGTTAAAGAATGGATCTCAGAGATCAGTGAATCAAAGGTAAGTGCTGTTATGTCGGTATTTCATATTTAATTTGTGGTATATGTTAAATTGTGGAGTCATCAGTGGCGACTGTTCAATCAGAGACTGTTAAAACAGACAACACAAACACTGATTTCATTGTATATGCTACTCTCTTCAGCAGCTTCTTCTGCCATCAGCCCCTGGCTGTGTTGGAGGCAAGATATTTACATTCGGCTCGTACCGTCTTGGAGTACATACAAAAGGTACGTGTAGTTTTTATTTAAATGTGAAATTACTTTTTTCAATGGACAACAATCCGAATCCCTATTCAATACCTGTAAATTGTTGAAAAACCGCTAAACTTTGTTATATTGACCTTTTTAAACGGAGCTAAGAGAGACGGATGGAATGGGACATAAATGCCACACTGCATTTGACCCTGTCTAAGCAGGCGTGAATCGTTGTTTTTGATCTGCTCAGTTCACTCTGACCACACTAAAGCACGAGGCTGGCATTGTCATATTCATCTGCTATTGAGTGTTTCTGAAAAGGGCATTTTGAGGGTTTGAAAGCAGCGGCAACACTGGCTCACTATAGGCTGAAGGCATTGGTGTGAAAGTGGGCCTGCTTAACACCTAACTTCAAATAACAAACGCAACACATGAGTTAAAAACTTGAAATAATTTTAAATCTAGATGTTTAGCTATCAAGATGATTGATATTTACTTCAGCTATATAACCCCTCATCAGTTTCAGATGCTTTGTTTATTGTAGCCAGTTGCACTTTTTGATAAATCAGGTGTGAAATTACCTGTGTTCCATTAAAATGTTTGAACCTATTTATCTCACAACTGTGAAGGTTGTGAACTGCAGAGTTACAGTAAACAAAAGAAAAGCTGCTGATGTTTCAATGTATTATATCTGTTGATACAACATGTGTAGGCCAACATAATGAACTGAGGCAATTTCAGTTGTGTTTCACAGATACACCACACCTGAACTCTTTGCTGCTGTTTTAAGTGATGTGCGCATCAGAGATTTTTAATGACAAAAATATGAAATTCCCAACAATACTGGCTACCTGCTGATCCTGAATTTAATTTTAAACTTTGCCTAAGCTGTTTTCAGACATGAACTCTAGAGAATGTCCACACAATCGGGTTTGGACTTTCTCTGGGGTTTGCCTTTCACGTATAAAAAATTGCTTGAAATTGTCCACTCAGACACATTCACAACATTATGGAAATCTCCAAAGTGTTCAGGAGGGCCCAGAATGCAAGAGGCAGGGCGAACAAATGTATTCTGCTATCACAGATCACATGTTTTTGGCATCGGCCCTTATCACCAAAACATTTGACATTTTAGTGGGTGTTCTCTACATGTATTGCAGAGCTTTTTCATCCTGGGATAATTGAATTCCTTAAAATTTTTGCTTAGCCTTCATTAACGTCATTAAGAATAGATTTCTTGCGTTTTTACTAGGAGCTGGCCGGAGAACCTCCAGAGGCTCTTACTTGGACATTTGTACTCTCACATAAAGCCCCTCCAGGGAATGTAAAGAGATTATCTGGAATTCAGTGCAGCTTTAATAAACTTATAGTAGGGTGTGTGAAGTAGTGCTGTAAAGCATTGCAAACTTCTCACTGGAGATCAAGAACAGGCGTTTAAACACAATTAAAGAAATCACATTTTCCCATTTATCAATTTTTATTTGATTCTCTTCATGAAGCCCTTATGCTGGTTAACACGTTATTTCTATAGGATGCAGTAAAATCATTATTTCATATTCATTGAGTTCGCTATAAACAGAAACAGAAAAACAGGTCACTGATAATAACTATGCTGTGATGCAGTTTTTGAATTCTGCCAAAGATAAAAAAAGATATTGAGTAGTTTTAATGTTGTTCAGGCATAATAGGGTCTCAACCTTACCATGTTATGCCTTTTAGATAACGTATGTTGTGATTTGGCGCTATACAAATAATATATTATTGTTATGGACAGATGTCTCCACTAACACAACATGCACAACCTTCTATTGTGAAGAAGAGCCACTTTGCAACTGTAGCAGGTTGAAGTGGACATAACAATATAGTATGATAAAGAGTCATTGTATGCATTCATAAAGTTTCAAAAGTAACCAGGATTGCTCAGCCCTGGAAAGTAACAACTATAAAATACAATTTCTGAAATTTCTAGGACCTCAAAGCAGCACTGAGTGGGCCCGAGCACCTGCATTTTGAAGTGTTGCGTGCATTTTGCCTGAAAAAAATAAATAATGACTTAGGAAATATTGACACGTAGAGCTGTTCAGGGCTGGACTCTGATCATGAGAGAGAAGTTTGGTGATCATAGGACAATGCACAGTGGAGTTATGACAACATCATCTCCTTTGGCGAAGGATGAACCTAAGCCGTACCTCAATGTTTACAAGGTTTGAGGAAATGTCCCAATTCTGAGAGAGGGAGAGAGAGAGACGTCACCTTTGCAAGTCATCAAATATTCCTTTGATCTACCACCGCTGTCACTGCAGGAGTGGAGTTGTTTGTTTATGGCTCAGCATCAAATGATTCATGGTCCATGTATGTAAGAGATACAGAACCTTGTTTTTTAATGGCGTGTAATCAAACTTTGACGCCACGCCATGGTCACACCGTGTGGCGAAAAATCTTTCTTTGCGTTAGTTTGTATCTCCGTCTTGTTCTGATGACACTCGTCTCAATTTGAAGTCGATCTGATGAAAGCCCTGGTACAAGTACCTCAAAGTAAAAATGTGGAAAATGGCCACTAAATGCAAAATAGCAGACTTCCTGTTGCGCTTTTCCAATTGCACCTATAGACGTTTTTGTTTGGTGGTCACCTGTGTATACATTTTTGTGAAGATTGGTCAATGTGAATGCGTTCCAGGGGTCTCGGGGGGCAAGGTTGAGCCATTTTGCCACGCCCATTGAAAATTCCTCCAGAATACGTACATTATAACCACTTCCTAATTTTGGTAAGAATTTGAGCGTGTTAAAACCCTCAAGAAGCCAATTAATTTGCCTGAAAAAATTATTATAATAATCCTTACAATTTAAATAGGGTCTCACTGTCAGTGGCTGTCAGTGCTCGGGCCCTAATTAATCTGCCTTTCCAAATTGAGCAACTTGACCATGTGTTTAACATTTCATAATTTCCTATTTATTCCAGAGTAAAAATATATCCGATGCAAAATACTGAAGACCAATACTTTGTATTTCATAATGTCAATTTGTCTTTAAATTGATTTAGAAGACATCGTATATAATTCAAGACTCATTTGATTTATTGTCTGCTGAAGCTTAGTTTAAAATATGTTTGGAGGCATGGACATGTCAGGGCAACAGAAGGAAGATTTACAGTCACCTCTTCACTTTTGCCTGCCTTTTTACAGAGTTTACCAGAAATCATCCGTGTTGAGAAAACCCAGGCCTTGTTTGTGTGTCTTGTCAGTTCATTGGGTGAGACTGTCTAAAGCTGGCGGGGGATGAATCTGATCGATCTTTGTCAAACACTAAAATTTCTGTGCTTTCTTTTAACGGCTCTACTTGTTAAATGCCAAATGTTGTATACTTGCACAATCTTTGACCTTGAATGTCGCCGCCTTGCTTAGTCTACTTTTCAGATTGTTATTGAAGTCATCAACCTACTGAGCAACACAGATTATACTGATAAACGTTACTGTCTCTTACAGGAGCTGATATTGATGCCTTGTGTGTGGCTCCACGTAATGTAGAGAGAACTGACTTTTTCCAGTCTTTTTTTGAGAAATTGAAACAGCATGAAGAAATCAAAGACTTGAGGGTAAGTCTGGTCCATTTCTCAACAATTGTCATTATAGCACAAGGCAACAAACCAATGTACCTGCAGGCTTCAATGTTCCCTTAATTAATTTAGAGAGTAACGGCAATGTTTGGACATTAAAGTTGTGATCATGTAAATTCAAAAGTTTCAGTGTAGAGGATGACATCACTTACATCACTGTTCTCAGGGGAGAAAGCCATGCTCTCTCGTTCACTCCTGTGAATTAACAATTATATGTAGCATTTATTATTATGTCTGTATGGTTGAGTCTAACTTTGATTACATATAGAATTAAGAAAGAACATCACCAGAGTTGTATAGTGACTGCAGTAACACCCAGGAGATTAGATTACATGTGGTTGCGACTCTGGAGTTATATGGTTGACTCTTGAAGACACAATCTCCAAAGTCACATCCAACATTATTTTGATGTTAAATGAATAATAAAGTTCCACTGTAAATTGTTTTTATTCATTATCATGGATAATGTCAGTCTGCCATATTACTGTCTTGTCCAAGATTTGTTTTTGATGTCTGTCTCTTTTTCTTAAGGCTGTCGAGGATGCTTTTGTACCAGTGATAAAGTTCAAATTTGATGGAATAGAGGTAAGTTACTGAGTTAAGTTTTCACGTCTGTCCGTCCCATTCCTCTGAACATGATATCTCAGCAGAGATCAAGGTCACAGTTGCTTTAAAATATATATTTTGGCCTCCTGATATCTCAAGCCTGCTCGAAGGAATTTCTTCCACTTTTGATCAGTTGTGACCTGGACTGAAAGAGAGTGATTATGTTTCAGTTGTCAAAGGTTACAGGGACCTTTTTATATGAATCTGGTTAACATAAGTCCTCAGTTACTTGGCCCTGACCTAGGACTACATTGATATACTACACGCAGACTACTCATTAATGACATGATATTCATTTTGATTTTATAGGCACTGTTTTCAGTATCTGGTGAAATGATCTTGAAATATTGTCTACTACAGAAGCCTTGTAAAGAATAATGGTTTAGATACATTTAAATAAATATAACAGTTTTTTCGGACAAATTTAGGAAATATAGGACACAGGTTGGTGCCCAGTATGAATTCAAGATCTGTGAAAACCCCAAGAAAGAACAAAAGATATCTAATGATGTGATAGAGAGGAACATCACCATGACTGCTCTTCCAATGTGTCTCTTCCTTGTCTAAAGTAGTTTATAAGATTAATATCTTGAACCGTCTACAAACCTACTTTCTGTCTCCGTCTGAGCAGATTGACCTGCTGTTTGCCAGACTGGCCTTGCAGTCCATTCCAGACAACCTAGACCTAAGAGGAGACTCCATCCTGAGAAACTTGGACATTAGGTGTATTCGCAGCCTTAATGGTACGTTTCTTTTCCACAGTGAACGTGTACATAAGTACAATAATTGTTTGTTATACACCACATTTGGCAGGTATGACTGAATCTGAAACTTGAACCATATCAAATTGTGAATTAACACGCACATTTTAATGTACCGTTTTAATGAAATGAAAATGAAAAAATATTTTACCCATTTGAACTGTTAAAAAACTAAAGTGTGGGTTGCCACAAATAAATGAATGTTTGGGAAACACTGGTGTGATGCTTGTTTGAGATTTATGATGTTTTGTTTTATGGAAGTCACGATACATAACTTGGGTGTCACGATTATATTCAGAGGAAATATCAAGGTTTCACGATTATCGATAGTTTAGAAGGATAAAGACACACAACAAGCAATATATAGCTAATATTATACCTAATGAACTTAAATATTTATTATCATCAACTATTATTTCCAGTTAGTTTTTATAGTCGAACCTGTGTTTGTGTCAGCTTGTCAGCTGGAGCTGGTCAGGAACCGAAAGGCCAGCGTTGATGGAAATAAGGCTGTTCAAGCAGTTCCCTCTAATCAACTAACTTTTCAGTGGCTCGCACACACAAACACAAAACGTGACCCTCCCGAGAGGCTGGACACCATATCGTAGTTTTTTGATTTCTTATGGTTTTGAAACCATGGTTCTGGTAAAATCGGTTAATCCCGACATCCTTATTCTGTGTAATTCCAGGCTGTAGAGTGACAGATGAAATTTTGTACCTGGTGCCAAACAAAGAAAACTTCAGGCTGACATTGAGAGCCATCAAACTGTGGGCGAAACGTAAGTGAACTCAAAACATTTCAGATACCATCACAACTTCTTTTCTACTTTAACTGCATGTTATTTCATCCAAGAGTCCTTTTCAACCCATCATAAACAGTTGTTACAACTTAAAATGTAAATGCCCTAAAAAAAGACTTCCACATGTATCTTAACCTTCTCCAGGTGTTCTGATTTCAGTGTATTTTTGAAAACATCACTTATTTCATATTTGGATAACCCCATTATTTCAATTCATGATGGATCCATTATCTTCATTATACTCTGTATAGATGTTTTCTGACATGACTTGCGGAAACTCTGGAGAATTGGGCCTAGAGTTTACCCAGGGTTTGCCTTTTAGACACGAACAACACATTGGGAGGTTTTCTGCACAGGCGCATTCACAACAGCAACAAATCCGCTGCATTAGTCAGACGAGAGGTGGTGCAGCAGACAGAGGCAGTGTTAAGGAATATTTCTGGAAGCTGGTGAAAGGAGAACTCAAGCAGCAGCTGATGTCTTATGCAGAATATTTTACTGTAGACTTGACGCATCAAGTAGACCAGAAAGTGAAACAATATAAACAAAGTCTGAAGATGTCTCCCACAAAATCCCCATATATCTTCCTCTACGTGCATCACCATTCCAACAGCACATCCATGAATGGCTAGAATTGCTGTAATTCTGTCACATGTAGGTGTTTGCATCCTATTGGATAGTTTAGTCTGAAGTATGCATTCCTAAATCGCATATTGTCCTTACGTCTGAGCTAGATATGAAAGTCGCTAAGCATAGACTCAATGTGCTGTTGTTTGGTCTTTTATCAATGACCTGACCTTGGTGTACTGCTTGGAGAGAAGGGAGTGTGTATGGAATTAGACAGGCACTTTTCTCCTGTAAAGATATAATATTATATACATAATATATAGTGGCATCTACAGTAATGTGTGAGGATGGTCAGAAATTCCTCAACAGGCAGGAAGTGACGTATTAATTCTGCTACAGAGAGCACAGGATTTTCTTTACAACACACAGACACCAGCATCAGCTCTTCTCACAACAAATCCTCTTGAAATGTCTGTGTCTTCTACTTGTATGACACTGCTTTTTCACTGGGAGATACTTGTTTTCTTTTGTTGTTATTTTTCAGTCCCCGTTTTCACTATCTCTGCCTCCTCCAAAAACAAGAGTCTGCTTTTACCGAGTCAAGTTTCCACAGTTACACTAGTTGTTCCAGCGTGAGCCATTTCTTTTACAAAAGGAAAGGCAGATTAAAAAAATGCACCATCATTTTCCTGTTATGGTTTCTTAATGATACTCACTTTCCTTTGTCCTGTAAATCGAGCCTTTACTTTCCCAAGAGATCTGGTGTCAGTTAGAATTGTACAGTGAAAGTGCTTATAGAGAATCTACATTTACTCCAGCATGATAGGTTGAAACCATAGGCTTGTCGTGATCTGTCATGTGACTGTAGGTCGTGGGATCTACTCCAACATGTTGGGGTTTCTGGGTGGAGTTTCGTGGGCCATGCTGGTGGCCAGGACCTGTCAGCTCTACCCTAACGCTGTAGCCGCCACGCTCGTGCACAAGTTCTTCTTGGTTTTCTCAAAATGGTGAGAATGTGGCTCTTTACAAATATCTCTTTATTTTTTTCCTGTGCCACTTGATGGCAGTATTGCACATCCTTTTGCAGTCACAGGTGCTGGAATTCAAAATTCAAATTTATTTACTACATTTGTGATTTCCATTCTGCAGGGAGTGGCCAAATCCTGTTCTGCTGAAACAGCCTGAGGACAGTAATCTGAATTTACCGGTGTGGGATCCCAGAGTGAGTATGACATAAGTGATGCATTTCCACATCTTTAAAATGTTGCTATGCCCCTGTTATGTGTAATTTCTACAAGACACAGGTAATACAGTAGTATCTGCTAAATTGTTAAAGGTTTGTTTATTCTTTTTCAAAGTTGGCTCAACAGAAATGAGTACAGCTACATGTATTGTCTCTTATTTCATCTCTCCTTATTCCTCTGTCCTCATGTGACCACGACATTAATCGGGTTCCCCCCCTTCATGAGTTCCAATGCTCTTAAGTCTGCTCGGAGGACGCTTCCCCAGAGCAACTCGGGCTAGGAAGACTTCCCAGACAGACACATCCCTTCAGTTAAAATGCATTAGTCCAATCGTTAAAACAGTCAAACACCTGTGTGGACAGGTTAATAATAGTACTGTGTGCACTGCAGTAAATACTTGTTAAGAGCTTGCTCTTCTTGTGTCTTCTTGACTTTTCCCTAAACCCTCTTTATGTCATTAAATCTTATTTAATGTGCTCCTAGTCGGACTCTCCTTTATATATGTTTTGACTTTGTTTTAATATCAAATTTACCCAAACCAATTTGTCTATTGCATAAACTGAAAACGATTCTGGTCATTAAAAATTGCTGTGTCATGTTTGTTGTGTCCCTTCAGCAATAAACACATTTTAATTTTCTATTGTTGTCATTTCCGTTGAGTCACAGTAGAGCCAACTATCACTGTCTATTGGGCAGAAAATTATAAAGACCTTTTATTTTTTCCCCTCTATGTTTATACTATGTACTGTGAGACATATTCCACATAAATATACTAAAAGAAAGACATTTTTAATATGTAAGTGATCTGTCTGTATACAGGTTTTTTCATAATTTGTTGAGGCTCAATGTGAACATGTATTAGTTATACAGTATGACATTAAAATACAATGGGTGAATCCATTGGTACTAACACTGCAGACCATTCACACATACGGCTGGTACGGCATATTATAAGTACCAAGTAGCAGTTCAGCTACATATGGGTGATCAACTGCAGCCTTCATCAGTAAGCCCAGATGATTTAAAAGAGGGAACCTCAAAAATATTGAATTGATTCCTCCTTTGCATTAATTTGAAGAGGGCAACTTTAAGATAGTAACTTGAATTGGGATGTACAGTGCATGGGTGGGATTGGGAGTGTGGCACTGGGGGGGCAGTGCTCATGAAGGCTTATTTCCTGCTGTGAAACCAATCTTGCTCCCCTGTGCCGTCTTTGTAGGTCAACCCGTCTGACAGATACCACTTGATGCCCATCATCACGCCTGCCTATCCCCAGCAGAACTCCACGTACAATGTGTCCACGTCAACACGCACCATCATGAGCGAGGAGTTCAAATACGGTAAATCAGCATGCATATGTGAAACGGCACGGGAAAAAAAATAGAATTCATACCTAATGACCATGTGTTTGTGTTCTCTTAAAACACGTTTTAGCCAAAGGCAGTGATGATAATGGTACAGTCACTAAGAAATGTTGAATGGTCATGCCTTACATACGTTTTTCCATGTGTTTCTCATGAACAGGCCTAAGCATCACAGATGAGATTCTTCAGGGAAAAGCAGAATGGCCTAAACTCTTTGAGCCACCCAACTTCTTCCAAAAATACAAGTAGGTTTTGAATTTGTCAGATGAACGATGGCTGGGAGGAACTTTTTACCGTCCAAATCAATATATAAATAAAACATGCAGAGCTGTATCAAGTAACACTATGTGGAAAGAAGCTGCCTGGCTCACATTAGCAGTTTTGAAAGAAACAGTTTATTTGTTTTTTCCCAACCAGCTCATTGTTTTCACGTTTTGAAGACTCGGCAGATTTGACTCATCCTGACTGTGGCTGCTAGAGTTGGATCGATTCATTTTGTTTATGAAAGTTCCTCCCACACACGCACCTCAATTACCACAGCTAAGTTCTAGGACAGGTTCTGTAGGAGCTTATAGTCCCCAGTTGGAGCATCATGAGTCAACTGAGCACTGGTGTGGTCATGGTTTTTGTTCCACCATGTAACAACAAACTGCACAATCAAAAGGATGTACATGTGAGCCGAGATTGATGAATCCTGCAGCCCAGTAAAGATGAAAAGGGGTCACAAGATCTTTATGCCAGCACAGCAGTACTGCATCAAATACTGACTGAATGTTTTCACTATACACCTGAGCAGGATTAATGTTTCTTAAATGTTGATTTTCTGTTTTTCGCTGCAGGCATTATATAGTTCTGGCTGCCAGCGCATCCACAGAAGAAAACCACTTAGAATGGTGAGTGTCACTGGATTTCTAGTAGGTCTACAATACCTCCATTCCTTATCGTGCTCAATATGCATTTGTGTGTTTCCACTGAGCCGACTGGCACAGTGGTGCAACTGTCCGTACATTAGTACTGTGAATCAAACTCATTTCCATCTCACTCATGTGTACATCCTGATGTTTTCCTCAGGATCGGTCTGGTTGAGTCAAAGATCCGTGTTCTGGTTGGAAACCTGGAGAGGAACGAGTACATCACCCTGGCTCACGTCAACCCACAGTCCTTCCCCGGGTCCAAAGAGAACCGCAACGAGTGAGTGTACTTGTTTCCAAGCATACAAACACACGCTGCACACACTTTACACAGAGAAAGTTCTGGAATAGGAAATGTGTTTGTGTGTGTGCGCATGCTACTCGTGAAAGTCAGTGAGTCCAGAACTCCATAGTTGTCAAAGGTCTTCAGACAGACGCATGATATTCAGTGTTTTCATTTCTAGACTTGTCGGCGCAAAAACGAGCATAATTATTACTTTGGTCTGGAATTAGCATGAAATAAACAAAAGTAAATAAAAGTTTTAATTTTAAACCTTTTATGTTTTTTTGCAACAGGAACGACTTTGTATCCATGTGGTTCATCGGGATTATCTTCAAGAAAGTGGAGAATGCAGAGAGTGTGAACATTGACCTGACGTACGACATCCAGTCCTTCACAGACACTGGTACGTCCTCTTTGCGTTAGAAATATTTGCGTAGTCACCCAGCAAGAGGAAGTGCTCCAGTTCCAAGGTGTCACAGTAGATGATTTGGCTAGCACACAAGCCAGATGCCTTCCATCCACCCCCATGTTAAACCTTTGTACCTTAAATGTCCCCCTCTGCCCATCCACTACAGCCACACAAGCAGTCATATAGATAAAAAGAGAGAGGGGTGGGCTACGTATTTTCCACAAAGGCTTGAGTGGAGAATACGTAATTTACCCTCGACAGCCGACATTGAACGGAGCAAACAGCGGTGAGGTTCTTGAAAATGGATGACATTAAATTGATAACTGAAATGGAGAAGTACAGTGAGCTGTATGATCCTCAGCACATGTTGTATAAAGACAACACCATAAAAGACACATGTTGGGACGATGTTGCAGTTAATGTTGGAGCAACAAGTAAGTATACGCTTGGAAAAAATGATTAAATGCCGTTTTTACTGCAGGCTGATAACAGCAAAAGTATGTGATATTATTAGCGCTGCGCTTTGGCATCGCTTCCGCGTCCGGTGTGAACCCGGCGTAACGTGTAAAAATGTTAAGCGAACGTGAACGTGACCCGTGTTGTTCTCTGTAGTGTACAGACAAGCCAACAACATCAACATGCTGAAGGACGGGATGAAGATTGAAGCCACACATGTAAAGAAGAAACAGCTCCATCAGTATCTTCCTCCTGAAATGGTGCAGAAGAAGAAGAGGGTGAGATATCTTCCTCAGCACGTCGGGACAAATCTACTATCATTTTTCAATACACCAGGGATTTTGTCTTCAATATTTTGCCTCTTGTTAAATTGTCTCTTGTTTATTTCCCCCCCTCTCCCCTTCATGCAGAGCATAGCAGAGTTGAACCGCAGCTCTAACGGTGGGAGCTCGAAGCGGATCTCTCTGGACAGCAGTCACCTGGACAGCTCCAGAGACACAGACTCAGGGACTCCCTTCAACTCCCCACCCGAAAAACCCTCCAAACCTGCATCCGACACCGATGACAGGTATGTTCTATTTCTGACTTGTGCTTTTCCCTTCCTGTTATTCTGCTCATCCTGTGTTGATGCTTACCAAGAATCTTCCTTTTTTCAGTGTCAGCCCTCCCAAGGAGCTTTTTGAGGAAGGCTCTCCAGCACCCAGTGCCGCCGCAGCTGCTGATGACCAGGGCATGTCTATCCCTGTCATTGGCTCAAGTGAGTTTTACAGTGACTACTACAAAGAAATTGTTGCATATAAAAAAAAAATTCTTCCTGTGGTAGGTTGTTTATTCGATATTTGGCGATTGTATGGTCATATCATGTTTAGGGTACTTTACAGTCCAATATCCCTGCCACCATGTACACACATGATATGAAATCAGGGTTTCCACGGAGTCTGAAAAAGTTTACAGTCTAAAATGTAAAAATCTGAATTTTTGACCTAGAAAAAAGCTTTTATGTATACATTTAATAATGTCAAAGTTCATTTAATGGTATTCCTTCATATCTGTCATACTTTACATAGATGTTACTTTTCATGCATTTTGGTCTAAAAATTCTTAAATGTCACTTATTGACACCTGCAGAAACACAAATCTAGAGAACTGGATTAATTCATGTTCTTTAAATGTATACCAGAGATTTGAATAATACACACCCTGAACTAATTTCTTCCCGTCTGTGTCTTCCTCATTGTGAAGAGCCTGCGGGTAAAGCGAAGCCTGCCTCCCCACCAGCCAGCAGCAGTGTGGAGCCCACCGCCGCCAGCAGCCCCAAAGAGGAGCCTAACGGGCTGGACGACTCCATCAGTGAAGCCCCTGCCAATAGACCACCATCGCCTACACAAGAGGACCTGGCCAAGATGCCAAAAGACACAGAGGTCAGGAGGGTGTTCCCAGTTCAGGACAGGTGACGCAATATGAATGTGTTAGAATTTAAACTAAATGGGATGTACTGCTGTCACGGTTTTTCCTGCAGGTGGTGCCCGTTGATGACTCTATATTCAAGGAGCCATATCCACCATCCTCTGACTCCAGTGTACATGGAGATGGAGCCGATACTGTAGGTGTCATCTACAATCTACCTTGGTAAACTGTTTATGTAAAGACGGAAAGATAATGAATGTATTTACTCACATGTTGTCTCCTCACAATTAGACTCCACTTGCTGGATCTAAGGCTAAGGCCATTCCAACCATTGATACCTCAAGAACACAGGTAGCAACTTCTTTGTTCAACCATCAGCTTTTTCTCACACCGACATTCAAAGTAGTAACTTATTGACTGATCAACCTTGTTCTTTGTGACTGCAGAGACTTCCCAGCATGGAGCTGCCAGACGCCTCCTCGCCCCTCCCAGCCAGCAACAGTTGCCGTGTCGTGAAGAATTCAATTAAATTGGCCCTCAACCGCCACAAGTGAGAATCTTTTTTTTTTTTATTCCTGCACCAACAGGCCAGTGGAACAGTTTTTTAATTGTCTGTCCCACTTAATTAAATGTACTTGTACCTCCCAATTTCCTGCAGCATCACACCTCCTAAGCCCCCAATGTTTGAGGGCACCCTCACCCCCGACGCTGCCCCTGCCACGGAAGAGAAGGGCATGTCCATTCCTGTCATTGGCTCGAGTGAGTATCTGTTTTAAACCATCAGTCTTTGTATCTGAAGTCATCTTTCTCTAATATTGGAGAACAAGACTTGGTCTAAACCTAGTTCATGGCGGAACCTGCTTATATGTTGCAGTATTTATTATAGTCTTTATCAACAGAACAAGTGAAAAGTGATTATAAAATAATGACTGAGAAATGCCTCATTAAGCTGTAATGTTAAACAGCAGTCACTTCCAAACCAGTTCCATACTGCTGCTCCAATAAAATCTTTATTTTTTATAACCACAACGTTGCAAACTTATGCTGAGAAGGGCATTATGGGTAACTGTCACGAGGGCTTGTTGAGTTAAGCTTACACTTCCCCAAAGCCAAACTAGGTATCCTGCAGACCTGCTAGAGAGGAAGTGGATTCAACTCCAAGTGTTATCTGAGTAACTTTGCACACACTTTAGAACTTTACTGTTTAATTAAAAAAGGATTAGTCATGAACTGAATTAAATGCGATTACAATAGGAGTGCGATCAGTTGTTAAAACCAGTCGTCCACATGACCCATGTTTTTTTGCTCCTGGTTTCTCTCTGTAGAAAATGTGACCTCCAAACACGTGGTGCCCCCTGTTGGCAGCTCCATCCCGACATTAGTGAGCAGAGGAGCAGACCCGCTAAACGGTGCAGCCTCCAAGAGACCCCACTCCCCCACCCTGGAGGAGCAGGCCAAGAGGCTGAAAGAAACAGAGAAGGCCAGAATCCACACCGCTTGAACTGACCACCAACAGACTGGATTCACACACACACAGAGGTGGGGCTTTACAGTTCAGGCAAACACCAAGGAGATGACTTCACACGGGGACAGGGAGTGCGCTCCGATGGGTCAGTCTCAAGAGTGAAGCAGCAGGACGGACACCTCACGCCACACCTTCAGAGATTACAGATTTGCTTGTGGATTGGTGATTTGGTAAATGTTGTCTGCGCCCTCTGTCACACTCACCACCAGAGGGCATCTTACACAACTTTATGGGGAAATTTTACATGAGATCTAAAGCAACAGTTTTTTTTACTTGTCTTCTCCCTCAGTGGTTAAAAACGAGCTGCTCTTCTGTTCATTTCCCATTTTCTCTCAGTTAACATATTTTAAAAACGACCACAAACAGTTATCAACCCTTGCTACACACGTTGGTGTACGCTGATTTTCTTTTTTCTCTCGCTCTTCTCTCCCAAACAGAAACCTGTACAGTAAATGTTGATGTACATAACTTTTTTTGTCTTAAAAAAAAAAAAAAGCAAAAGATCACTTAAGTCTTTTGACCATTCTATTGTAGTTTTATCTAAAAAGGAAAAAAAAAGTTTAAAAAATTGTAATTTCTTGTTTTTCTCTACTGCTTGTCCAAAAAAAAATTGTGTCTCCAGCCCTGGATATTTTTTTGTAAACATTGTATAGGTTTGGATACAGTCGTGGGGGAGGATTAATCAAGTGTTTTACCTAAAACAGAAATCACAACCGTGCCTCTTTGGGCTACCATGACAACCCAGAGAGGGCCTCCGGTTAGTGTTGGACTTGCTGTGTGTAGGTGATCATAGATGCCCAGTGACGTCGATGCTTCTCAGGTGCTAGAGCAAGAAAATCGTTCTCACAACAACGGGAAATGTTGTGCATTTTCTGGAAGTGAAGCTTTCCTGTCATTCGAGGGATTAGCGCCGAGCATTGGAAGAACCATATCAGAACGCTTCGCTGATCCTTCTGCTCAGTAGCTCTGATGGCACTGTCACGCCTGCTGTTGGTCTCGGGTTAGAAGTAAAGTTTGATGGGTTTTCTTCTTACTTTTCATGGTGTGTTAAAACCCCGATGTCAGATATGTGCTTCACGCAAAGTGAGTGAAAACGTTAACGAGTGTTAGTTTTGTGTTTTGTATCTGTGATTGACATCATGCCGCCCAGAATGGTCCTCTGGATCATAAGGAAGGCTAACTAACAAATCTCCCCCCCTTGCCTCCCCCCTCTCACCCCACCACCTTACCCACCACCACCGCTTCACCATGGTCTGTTTGCTAGCAGCACTTCGTACAGATGCAGCAAAGTCCTGTTCATTTTCCGTGTTCCGCGTCCATGAACGAGTTGTGTGGTGCTTTGTAGGGGAAAAATTGGTTCAAAGCTTTTTTTGATGAATTGTGCCGGTGTGTGCATGCATAGGCGGTTTACGTGTTGGAGAGAGACGGAATTCCCTTCGTTTTTTGGGTGTTAACTCTCTGCGCCTCCTGTGGAGGTTCTTAAAAGGCATCTCCTGGGGCCACGGCTGGGGGCGAGTGGCAGGGGGTCAGGAGACGGCGTTTTTCCTGCCATTGGCCCCCGGCCCTCCATCTTTACGGTCTGAAGCTGGGTTTCTTTGTGTTGGTCCTCAGCACAGAGGTTATATGTATACAACAGAGTGTAAAGTGATGCTAAAGAAGCGCCCTTGTCATCGGAGCAGGTAGAGAGTTGGGACACAGGCTCTTTTTTTCCAGCATCAGTTTCTCGAACTAAATGTACAGAGATCAGATTTTTTTTCTTTCCGTTTTTTCATTTTTTTTTTTCAAAAGACATATTCTTCATTACCGGGGGTTTTCTTATCACTTTATTTATATTTGCATATTTGTACCATGTGATCTTTTTTTTAATAGCATTCATAGCAGGTAGGTCTTTTTCGAATGATATCTACACCACTCTTTCAGACATGTTTCGCTCTTCAGAAACATTTAACTAAACAGGTCATTTAGATGTTTGTTTCTAAAATGTATTTTTGTATGTGTTTATCACTTCCTGTAAAGAATCCGTACAGCAATTAAACCCCTAAAAAAACTACTCTGGAGTCTTATTTTTATCACAGGACAAAGATGATGCTTTAATTGATGTGTTTGATTTGAAGAGATGATGTTGGGACTCTAACCCTTAACGTCTCTTATGGGTCACAAAGAAAAATGGTTAGAGCTCTGGATACTTGTTGAAAAGCTGCTCACTTTTTTTTTAATACTCAAGTATATTAAGTGGAGGCTGCAGATTAGTCGGATCACCTTCGATCTGGTTAATTGACTGGGGCCCTTCTGCTCGTCTCTGGTCTGGTCCAGGATCTAGTAACAGTGCTACAGACAGCAGCTCAGATAAATACAATACCTTTTTTTAAATTATTTATGATTGATATTATTCCCAACAGGTGGTTGGTGGTTTCAGATCATGTTTTTTGGTGATAAGATCTGTACTGAGACTCTCATTTATCTCCTATAATTGGCCTTTTTTCGATATGCTTGATAGCAGCAAATCATTTCTAAATCAGTATCTGGGTTAATTCCAATATTTCCAGTGGATAAACAAATTATTAACCTCTAACAATGTGACTGTGTGATCTTGCTTAATGGAATGTGAATGAATAACTGGTACCAACTTCCTTAACTGACGGGATCCAGTTATTAGACCAGACCAAGCTGGATGCTCTGCCTTTTTATAGTGAACAACATGCTAGATTTTGCTTCCACAGAAAGACCTAAAAAATAATAATAAATTGTATTTATATGCACATTTCAGACCTGTCAAGGTAACATTACAAGGCAGAGATAATACAAAATACAACAAAAGACCATCAGTCTGAATATGCCAGTTTAAAAAGATGAGTTTTGAGATGGGATTTGGAAATGGAAATTTTAGTAGGTACAATTGTTGTATTATATACAATAGATCAGCTCCCAGGAATTGATCTGATCCACATATTTAAAAATATATACACCATCCCTTTTTGATGTGTGATGGTGTTTTAATAAATGCACTTTGGGTTTTGGAGATAGAGAAAAAAATATATATTTCTATAAAAAAATATGTTATAGTTACAGATGTGTTACATTTTTCAATATTTAACAAGAAATATGAGCCTTTTGAGTTCTAGGCTGATAGTTTTCAGTTATTAAAGCACTGATGTCTAGTGAAAGAACATGAAGACAGTGTGCATACTATTTAACCACCAGAGGGCGCTACATGTCCCAAAATCCACAAATTTTGGGACATGTTTCTTTAACTGGTGGTAATGAGGTCATGATGGTAGGGTCCGCAATGATTTCCAGAAATAACAGGCAATTTATAAACAAAATAAAATAGCATATTTTTAATGTGAAATAAAACAACGCATTAAAAAATTCAACGAAAACATAACATTATACCATGCAGATGAAAAATGTGAAGCCGGCCATCTTTGTTTTGTCCCCACATGACCCCTGAGAAGATGTGGACAGATTAGCAACAGCACCAGTTGCAGCAGCTCAGTTTGAAGCAACACAGGAAATATTGCAACATGTGCTGGTGATGGTGATGATGATTTTTTTTATTTCTTTTTTTTGCAAACTCGCCCAAATTTCTTTACTAGTGGTCTGTGTGTCTGACAACTTTACTTTGAGTTCAGACGTGGAAAAGGATGCCTGCTCCTGCTGTTCATATCATATCCATACAGAAAAGCATGTGTTCGGTCATTTCTTTATCAATTCCTGTTTTACGTACATTTTGGGATTTGCATACAAAATTAAGTTTGATCCTGCAGAATTTAGTTATTGAAGTAAAGTATTTGCCTATGATCTAAGTTGAAGCGGTTTCAGTGCTGTGAGTTTATTTCTCAAGATATATAAACCAGCCTATAGTCAGAATCCTGCAGACGTCCTCCACCTCTCTACTCACATTTGTAATGGCACCTTTTATGTGGGCATAATATACACAACACTAATACACAAACTTATCTCCCATTCTTCATGACGTCAGCAGACTCACAAAGAAACAGATATCTTGTGCATTTTTGAATTATTTTTACTGAGTTTTTATTTAACCTTCCAGTACTTTTATTCCATATAGACCAGAGGGAAAATACTGTACCTTTCATTCCACTACATTGACTTTAGCTGCTGTTATTTCAGAAAGTCAGGTTTCAGTCAATACAAGTCTTCCTGTAGTTCAGGGGTAGATCACTCACAGAGAAGGATTTAGTCGTGAAACACCTACAGAACTTGTATTTAATCAACAGGAACAAAACTATTTTTTTCACACCCATATCGGTTGCATTCTGCAGTTGCTAGACCCTCTCCTCAATAGGACAACAGTGATGGAGAGGAAGGGGCTTGAAGACAGTGATAGAAGGAAGCTTATTCCTGTTTGTGTCCTGTGTTTCTTAAAAGCCCAGATAAAACAAAGAAGCCTATTAGCTTTTTTCCTCTGTATCCAGTACAGCAAGCATGTGAATCGACAGACCCCTGGTGCTGCTCAAGCACCTCCCCTTTGGCATCTGACTATGCTAGTTCCTTTAAGGTGAGACATTTCGTTAAAAAAAAATCATGTGAATCATTACACAGCCCTGAATGTGTGTATGGGTATACCTTAATAAATGTGTGATTAAAAGATGCTGTATGTAACTTAAGTTCTATAAATGATTGAAAGGGGGAGGGGCATTGTTTCCCCTGAGTCCCTTTCTCTCAAAATGTCTGTGCCCGGCCCTGAGCTACAGTGTGTTTACCTGGCCATTGGTTCCAGCTGCTTGTTTGGTGTCTCCTCATCCACCTCTCTGCAGGGATAAGGCTAACGGCTAATTGCCCCTGGGTCCTGGTACGACTCAAAGATCACCAGGTAGGATTTTTGTTTTCATAAACCACACGATTAGCTCTGTGATTGGACACTAGAGAACTATGTACACACGTATTTTAAACATGTGTTTAATATGTTATTATTAAGGTTCACATGTTAATGTTTCAGGTTTTTAAGCATGAAAACTACCCTGCAAAAACTAAATCTATCTGCTGCTTAAATATGCATTAATGTTAATTAATGTAGATTGTCTTTTTTGAAATAAATTAACCATAGTAGATTAAAAAGTATCTGTGTGTGTGTTTCTCTTTATCCTCGCCTCTGTGAGTCATGCGGCCTCTGATTGGTCTGTTCAGAGGCAGGGGGCGGGGCCAGGGGGGGATTCCCGCAGCTCCAACAAATATGACTTTTCTCTGTCTCCTGTCACTCATTCAGCTCGGACTTCTCTACCAGACGATCACTGAGAGTGAGGGAGTGTGTCCATCATGAATGGTGAGTTGGAAAACCTTGATTTATCTAATATTAATAATACTAATGCTACTCGTGGTGCTGTGTGAGATGTCAGGACATAATTGAATAAGGAGCAATAATCACATGTGTGCTGTTCACTGCTGACTGAACTGAGTTTATACTCATATGTGAAGCCTTTGTGTAGAAGAACAGTGTTTGATTTCTGAACATAAACCGTGTGTGACACCAAGTTTGATGATGAACAGCACAGTCTAACTTCCTCATTTCTGCAATGACTGACAGTGTCAGTGGAGTCAGTGTCAGTAATTACAGCTTCAGCAGGATTAAATGGGTTTATTAGCACAACAGAGCGTGTGTGTGTGTGTGTGTGTGTGTGTGTGTGAGAAATATGCTTGTATTCTGTTACACCGTCACTACTACTCCCTGTGGTTTTGCATGTATTTATTGATATATAAATATATTTTTCTAATTTGTTTTCCTCCTCAGTTCTCATGCCCTCCATGCTAGGGGACGACCCACATATGAGTAAGGACATTTTCATTTTAATACCTCTTGTGTCAAAATTAGGATTTCAGCTGCCCATCTGCACAAGTCAAAACTTTACTGTCCCTAAAAAACAGTCACAGAATGTGTTGCAGTGTCATTTCACTTCCCCAATTTGTTTAGTTTCTTAGTTTTTTAGACCTGTATGCGTGTCCGTGTGTCATCTTTCAGTTCTGTGTTTGCTAATGTGGCGGCAAAATGAGGAAGGCAGGACGCGCAGGATATTGGCCGTGCCACTTAGTTTTTCTTTTGCCTATCCTACATTTCTTAATCATGTCAGAAATGTAACTGGACTTGTTTCATCCTAGCTTACTTAACATCTGCGTGTGAGCGTCACACTTTTGTTGTGCCTGACGCATCTTCAGAACTGTATGTTAGTGTAGCTGAGTTGTTGGAAACGCCCAAAACAGACACACTTTCCGGATTGGTTTTAGTTCCTCTCTTTGCACAGACATCATGTGGGGCATCAAGATTCATGTGAAAGGGACCAAGTACCGATGAACTAATTTCCTTAGACATTATATATAATGTTGTTTCAGGACGACTGTGAGATGCATAACTCTCAATATAGACTTTGAGTTGACTCTAATGTTGGATCTGAAACCTCTCGGCTCTCGACCAAAGTTTTCATATCATTGAATCAATGCTTATTATTACTGAACCAGACCATTTTAAATGGAACTGTTAAATATGAGATGCAGAACAAACAACAAACTTGTCAGTTATGAATACACAGATACGGGTAACTACACAGGATTTTAGGCACCATCGCCCATTTCTGCCTCAAAAGAAAAGAGGAAGTAAAAGCTGACAGAGAGAAAGAGCTTTAATCAATGTCTGTTTCCTGAAAATACCGACACTTAACAGCTCTTGTTTTTTCAGTCTGACTCTCTAAAGACTGGTCGTTAGACAACGTCCTCACGTTTTTCAGAGAAACACAGGTGCCCCAATAATATTCATGATGGTTTCCAGTTAGACAGTGGGTCAGTTTGTACAACACCAGGAGCATGGAACTATCATTAAAATAACCCAATCGGTGTGGCAGCCATGTTTGTTCATGTTTTGTTGACCTGAATCTAATAATTTGAAATCACTTAATCCTCTGAATGATATTTTGTGAAAGTAGATTTGATAGTAAACTTACTTTCCTTACACTTACCACTCACAAAAAGTAGATAATTATGTCTCATGGGATGTCTGGTTATCCATTCTTCCATCCATCCATCCCTCCATCCATCCATCCATCCATCCAACCATCCTTCCCTTCATCCATCCATCCATCCAACCATCCTTCCCTTCATCCATACATCCATCCATCGATCTATTCCTCCCTCCATCCATCTATTCCTCTGTCACTACCTCCATCCATCCATCCAACTATCCTTCCCTTCATCCATCCATTCATCCATCGATCTATTCCTCCCTCCATCCATCTATTCCTCTGTCACTACCTCCATCCATCCATCCAACCATCCTTCCCTTCATCCATACATCCATCCATCCATCTATTCCTCTCTCCATCCATCTATTCCTCTGTCACTACCTCCATCCAACCATCCTTCCCTCCCTCCATCCATCCATCCAACCATCCTTCCCTCCCTCCATCCATCCATCCAACCATCCTTCCCTCCCTCCATCCATCCATCCATCCATCCATCCAACCATCCTTCCCTTCATCCATACATCCATCTATTCCTCTGTCACTACCTCCATCCATCCATCCAACCATCCTTCCCTTCATCCATACATCCATCCATCCATCTATTCCTCTCTCCATCCATCTATTCCTCTGTCACTACCTCCATCCATCCATCCAACCATCCTTCCCTTCATCCATACATCCATCCATCGATCTATTCCTCCGTCCATCTATCTATTCCTCTGTCACTACCTCCATCCATCCATCGTACCATCCTTCCCTTCATCCATACATCCATCCATCGATCTATTCCTCCCTCCATCCATCTATTCCTCTGTCACTACCTCCATCCAACCATCCTTCCCTCCCTCCATCCATCCAACCATCCTTCCCTCCCTCCATCCATCCATCCATCCCTTCATCCATACATCCATCCATCGATCTATTCCTCCCTCCATCCATCTATTCCTCTGTCACTACCTCCATCCAACCATCCTTCCCTCCCTCGATCCATCCATCCAACCATCCTTCCCTCCCTCCATCCATCCATCCATCCAACCATCCTTCCCTCCCTCCCTCCATCCATCCATCCATCCAACCATCCTTCCCTCCCTCCATCATCCATCCATCCATCCAACCATCCTTCCCTTCATCCATACATCCATCCATCAATCTATTCCTCCCTCCTTCCATCTATTCCTCTGTCACTACCTCCATCCATCCATCCAACAATGATCTCTTTCCCCTCCTCCTCCTCACTGACTCTTTTCTTCCTCTGTGCTGTGCAGTGGCTGAGCCGGCGGTCCAGATCTTCGAGCAGCCCCGGCAGCGGGGGATGCGCTTCAGGTACAAGTGTGAGGGTCGCTCCGCCGGCAGCATCCCCGGAGAGAACTGCTCCGACAACAACAGGACCTACCCCAGCCTGCAGGTCAGCCTGCTCAGACCTTCCTCAGCTGCAAAGATTCACACATACAAAGTCTTTAAAGAACATCATTTTGGGCTTTTCTTTTCACATCTTTGTGTCTTTCTTTACAAGAGCTTTGCATTTGCATTAGTATAAAAACTCTAACAGCAACCTTCTCCTCTCTATCTACAGATCCTGAATTACTCTGGGAAAGGTAAGGTGCGTGTCTACTTGGTGACGAAGAACGAGCCGTATCGGCCGCATCCGCATGACCTGGTTGGGAAGGACTGCAAAGACGGATTCTACGAGGCCGAGTTTGGTCCCGACCGCAGAGTGATTGTGTGAGTTCTCCTCCCCCAGTCGTCTCCGTCCAACAGCACCCCCGTCATGCACAGTGTTTACTCACAGCACTGTCGTCATCCCTCATTCTCCGTCTTAAGTAGCGTGCTCTGATTGTTATAAGTCTACACACTCTCTCTCTGTCTCACACACACAAACACACACACTCACCGCAACATCATTATTTGCTCTCTGTCAGCAGTATTTTGTGTTTCAATTGACTGTTCCGGAAGACACCCAATGTAAATAAGTGAGCTCTCAGATACAGAAGAAGAAACTCATTCAGCAAATATTCGCATTCACGCCCACACACACACACACAGACACACACACACACACAGGAAGCATATTTGTTAAACCATGTCTGTGATGAGGATAGCAATATGGGAATTCCCCAAGTGACATCACCCAGAGAGAAAACCGTGTGTGTGTGTGTGTGTGTGTGTGTGTGTGTTTGTGTGTGTGTGTGTGTGCGTGTGTGTGTGAATGAGTCAAAGGGTGTGTATAATTTGCACATCCCTGATGTTTTGCAGCGTTAGATTCATTATTTATTTAGGATGCCAGCCCTTATATGTGCAAACAGTGAATTATACTAGAGTTCACACAGTCACTAGTATAAAATAAACACAACAAGATTGTTGACATTAAAAGCATCATTGCTTTGATTTGAATACACAGATTTGTACAGAAGAGCAACACTTTTTTAGATTGAATATCATTCACACATGGGGCCAGCATGTGTTTTACTTACATATAATAAGGCTGTTATCACAGTGACTCTTTCTCATGGCAGGACTGTGTTGTTATTATTGACAGTTTCCAGAATCTGGGCATCCAGTGTGTGAGGAGGAGGGAAGTGAAGGAAGCGATCGTGCAGAGGATCACCAGAGGGATTAACCCCTACAGCGGTGAGTCCTTCAACTTCCAAAAAACTCAAAAAAGAGTGATGACATTTTTGTTCTGACACTGCACATATCACACATGATGACATGAAATGATTAAATCCATATGAACTCTCCCACTTGATGCATTCTAGCGAATAGTGTGTGTGCGTGTTTACACAGTCACAATATGAGAACGGAAAGCAAGTCTCCAGAATACAAATCATAAAATTTCAAGTGTTAGGTTAGGTTAGATTTAGGTTAAGTTAGGGTTAGGTTAGCTAACTTAGGGGTTAGGCATGTAGTATCTAGTCTCCATGAAATCAATGTAAGTCAATGTAATGTCCTCTGAAACCATTGAGACAGGGATTGTGTGTTTGATTCCAAAGCCTTATACATCTTATGACTAACTGTTTTTGAAAAGTGAGCTCTCTTCAGTGAGTTCTAAAAACAACATTAAACTACACAGTTTATTAATCATATTTTACTAATGAAATTAACGTATTACTAAACTATGAATGACAGTTTTCAAAAACAAAATAATGTTTTGAAAATGACGAAAAAACTTGTTTAACTTTTGCAGTTCCGCCACACCACTGTGTGTGTGATACCAGTGTGTCTCTGATCAGCCAATATCAGCTGATAATATGCTATTCAGACTGCACAGAACAATGAGTGTTACTGTATTGAGTTGAGTTAGTCTGACTCCTGCTGCTGCTGCTGCTGCTCTCATCACGGCTGTTTATTACTTTAACTGCTGCTGCGGCTGTTGTTACTGTCAAGCTGGTTCAAAACAATTCAACAGAATTTGATTCTCGTGCCTGTTGACCCAGTTCTCAGGCGGCAGAGAAGAGTTTTCCTCACGTCGAGTCAAAAAACGAGTCTTCAGCGAGGCCATTTCCTCTTGTGTGCTGCGCGTTGTGCGACGGCCGCTCTCGTGTACAAACAGGCGTTGAGCCGACTTCCCCATTCTTGGCTACAGTTGCTCAATTCAGCACAGTGCAAGGAGGCCACGTGAGAGCTGGGAATGCAGGATTCATTAACAAGGGGGGGGGGGGGGGGGTAGTGTGTGGTGTGTGGGGGGTTCCCCAGCCCTCAGAGATGATGATAAAAGTAGGGTATGGTGCCTTGCAGGTCTGAGGAGAGAATGGGAGGCCTACAACCAGTTGTTATTCACACATGCAAGCTTCACTTTCTCTACCTCTCTCAAACATTGATCCTATAGTTATTACTGATATACTACTAAATACAAATATTTAGTTTGTTTTCAGATTGGATTGGGAGGATTTGCAAGGTGGTGGGGACTGAACTTGCTTCAAGTGGCTCTAACTGGCCTCAGTGACCTGGAAACCATATGTTATATATTTAACAACGTAATTTACTCTTACGTTAGGATTTATTTCCTCAGACAAGGAAACTATGTTTTTGTCTGCGTGTGTTTGTTTGTCTGTGGGTTAGTTAGCAGGATTACACAACAACTCAAGGACGCATTACCACGGAACTTGGTGTGAGGCTGCGGTATATGGGTCTGGTGTGGATCAAGATTATTTCTTTCTTTAACATTATGAGACATCAACCTTTTGATTTCTCAGAGTATAATTCATGGATCTTGACAGGGTTACTGTCTGTGCTTGATGAAGCATCTGTACCTGATATTTGGGGAAATCTTATAAGGCCAAGTACTGTACAAGACAACTGACCTAAAAAAAAGACAAATGAAACTGATACAGATGGTCCCCGAGCCCATAGCTGACATTTACAGACGTCTGCTCTATCGACTGAGCTCCACCATGTTAGTCTCTGTTCTCTCACCTGCATTGGAGCATTACTAGAGTAAAAGAGCAAATTCAAGTCGAAGTTGAGAAACAGCAGCGTGTCACGTCGTTCCTGCGACCAGTGAGGATATTTTTACTGTGTGATTCCTGTGGTCGAGGATCATGCAATTAGACATGTCCTACAAAGCCAGCTGTTTGGATTCGTGGCTGAAAAGAGACAGAAAAAAGTTTCACAAAGGTCTTATTTACATTTATCCAAAATACCCCTGGATAGATTTATATCGCTGTTTCAAATCTGCCCCTTTTTATTCCTTAAAAGAGCAGATTTAGAAGGACAGACTTTACTGGTTCACTGTGACAAACATTTGATGGATTCTGACAAAAGGAAAAAAATAACATGTGAACTATTTATTTTTGTAATTGTTGGATGTGAGCACAGAACCAGAGCTTTAACTACTTCATTGGACAAACATGATTGTGATCTTTGGTGATTTGTCACGTCCATCAGTAGCAGCCGTATAATTGTTGAGAGGGTGAATTAAAAGATGTCTGATAGACGAGTGCCGCAGTGGAATGTGGTTTTAGATGAAGCGATTTTATGAACGACTTATCATACAAAAAGTGCAAGATTCAGAGTCTTTGGTGCTGTGACGATGGACATAAAACTGATTTGTGACATTTGGACATTGTGTATCTAGTGCAGGGCGTCTTATTGGTCAGGTTGCAGGTCGACGTGACTCCACCACAGACGCAGAGCAACATGATTATTGCTGCAGACGGTTTAAGGGGCAGCTGGTTGTTGTGACTTTTATCAAACTCTCCCTTCTCTTCAGCTCAGTTCTGCTACGGAACTCAGCTGCTTCCTGTGCTATGCTCAGGTGGCTGTGTGAGTGCAGAATGGTACACCCACCTCAACCCCACACCTTACACACCCACACACACACACAACCTTTCCTTGTGCATGTAATATGTTGTTCGAGCTCCACACAAGACACACAGTGTAGTTCAAGCAGGAAAGCACATCATTAGAGCATTAGGGTCAGTGAGAACATTGCCGAGCAGCTTTCAACAGAGTTGGTTTTAAAAACTCTGATAGAGATGCAGCTCCTCGCATCGTTTTGTTTTCTTATATTGTAATGAAGTAACACATCAAATGTAATGGTTGAAAACCATCCTAAATATTAAGCCTCTATTCCACTGTCTGTAGCTTCATATTTAACCAGAGCCACACTGACATGTTTTGGCTGAATCTGATATTTAATATCAGAGCTTGGGAGCAAAGCTTCATTTCAACACCAGACAGCTTTTGTCTTATATTGGAACCGGTGCAGCTGTCTGTAGAATATCAGAGACCTGTTGACCTTACAGAGTGGTGGAGGTCACTGTTTATTCGTGGAGAGCTCACATCACCTGCACTGCGACAAGGAGCTGAATAGTGTGTGTGTCTCGGATGCTGGTCCCTCACATGTCACAATGTTGTGGTGATGCACCTGGTAAACGATTGCTGGGCTCACATGAGGAACAGTTCAAAAACAATTAAAGTAATCAGTGTGTTTATACATTGCATAATGTTGAATCACTATTGCTTTATAAATCACTGAGTAAAAGACAGATCCATAATCCATATTCAGATATTCCTGGCTGCTGATATCTGTGAACAAGTTTTAGTTGTTTTTCCACAGTTTTTGTTGCTGAACATTATTTCACAAGCTGGAAATCTCACCGAGCTCATAGTTTTGCCTCTTGATGTAAGAACAATAGTGATAAAACCCTCACAACCACACCTATCAATTTAAATCACGATAAAAAAAATGTCAGCAGCAGATTTCTGGCCTTTCTCGCGTTTTTACAAAGTGATTTAAAACCACAGGCTTCTGAGCTATTTTAGAATATGATTCCACAAGCCTCAAATTCTTTGTGATTCTAATTTGAGGCCGTACGAAACATATTATTGTCATTTAGATGTCGGTGGTCACTTCAAAGTTAGTGCTGGATGCTGGTTGGTCTGTTGAATATTAATGAGCACTGTTTTAGAGAGGGGTTATTTTTGCCACATATTCTTCCTCTTTTGGTCTTTACTGGATGGGATGGATTCCTGTGCTGGACATGGTTTATCTACTTGCCTCTTACTCTTCCTCCATGTCGTTTGTGCCTTAAAGCAATTTCACCTCGAAGCAGATTTCAGAGGGAAACTGACCTGCCACAGTATATTCTACCACACTCTGTAGCTACATGTGATGTAACTTTTATATTTGATTCAGTTATCGTTTGCCTCAGCCTCAGAATAAAACCGAAGGTTGGTGAAATAGTGAGTCATGCAGTGGAGACAGTGTTTGTGGTGGAGCAAAGCACCTGCTCCCCTTCTTTCTCACTCTCAGTCTACCCCCACATTCATGCTAACCACTCACCTCTCCCTCTCCCCCGGCCCCCCCACCGTCACTGCCACAGCCACTGCACCGACGTAGCCTCATGCAACTTCGATGCCCAGTGACACCGAGCCCCAGGTTCTTTCCACCATGCACATTCCCTCACCACTATAGTTTTACCTGCTGCCCTCTTTCTTGCACCTGTCCCGCGTCTGCCTTGTTCGACAGCACGGCTCCACAAACACATAGCACACATCAGGAAGAGCAACTTGGTTCCATCACTTTTGGCTCCGACAGTTGCGCTCTCATACGTGGGCTCTTCTTCATTTCTCCCTCCTTCAGTTTCTCCACTGTGTGTGTGTGTTTGTGGGTCTGTGCCTCCTACAGACGATAAACCTGGTGACCAAACAGAAATGTGAAATAGAGCAGAGCTTCATGCAGCTCAAAGACTTGATGTTGTTGTTGTCATTAATTGACACTAAAACTCTTCATAAACTGGACGTACACATCCAATACAAAGCATATAGTGTGTTAAAAAAACTCCCTCAGACTGATTCTAAGAAAGGAAGCACGTGTTATGACCTGTTAAGAGAAGTCACAATTCTAAGCAGCCAGAAGCGCTTGATATTAAAGTATCTGAATCAACGATGTGATGACAAGTGGATGAAGAGCTGAGGTAGATATACTGCTAGCATGACGGGAGGCAGGTGTACAGACAGACAGCCAATCAGGTCGCTGGAAGAGAGGGAGCAGCACCATGGCTACACACACACACTCAGAGACAGAGACAGACTGAGGAGGTGGAGACACCAGGAGAAAAACAGGGAAACGAAAGGGAAAGAATCATGAAAAAGGAGACATGTACTCATTTGGCTTTGAAGGCATCGTCATAAGCACCTTGAAACTTTCACTGAATCTAGGTGTTTACATGACATTGACAATTATTATTTTTTATTTATTTTATTTGAAAGGGACCATGTACAATGTCACCATTTGATGCACAGTCCCAGATTAAAGCTGAAGCTTGTTCACATCTGTAGCCCCTTTCACTGGCTAGAATAACACAAGACACACAGTGTAGTTCAAGCAGGAAAGCACATCATTAGAGCATTAGGGTCAGTGAGAACATAGCCGAGCAGCTTTCAACAGAGTTGGTTTTAAAAACTCTGATAGAGATGCAGCTCCTCACATCGTTTTGTTTTCTCATATTGTAATGAAGTAACACATCAAATATAATGGTTGAAAACCATCCTAAATATTAAGACTCTATTCCACTGTCTGTAGCTTCATATTTAACCAGAGCCACACTGACATGTTTTGGCTGAATCTGATATTTAATATCAGAGCTTGTGAGCAAAGCTTCATTTCAACACCAGACAGCTTTTGTCTTATATTGGAACATTTCTCACTAAAACGCTCATGGAGACGTGAGGTAAAGCCTAAAAATGACCAGTGAGTCGTCTCTAGTTGTGTTTGTTTTTTGCTTTTTTGACTTCTGACCAAGCAAAATCCAAACAGACTTGTTACTGTACATGTGACCTGTGGCCTCACTTGGAGCTGAGCCCTGAGAGGAGTGATGGCTGCTGCCAGCAGAGCATGCAGAGACAGAGCAGGAGAAATACCAAGCTACAGTACAGCTGTCTGCACTGGCACTCTCACAAAAGATGAGGAGTTCCCCTGCATGTTGTCTGCAACCACACTGCAGCTTTTTGTTGTATATTGAAGTGTTTCTGTCGGGAAAACACATGTGCTAGTAACCAACGTCTGGTATCTGCTGAGAAACGCATGGTGACAGCCTGAAATGTACACCAACATAGTCAAAGATTTGAAATTTGACTTGACACGGGCTCATGTCTCACCACTTTCACTCACGTCAGGAGCCCCATGGTCACTCATGCAGGAGACGCATCTGTTGCCTCTGTGCTGTGCACACACTCACACTTCTTTCCACCCCGTGGTATCGTCACTGAGCGTCACCGTAGCGGCAGATTGTAGGTGGGGATGGCCTCTACACGAGCACCACAGATAGAAGTTAAAAGACGGAGGAAGAGAAAGTAGGCAGATGTGAAAGCTTTGGTGTGTGTCGGTGCGTGGGCGTCTCTCAGTAGAAGCTCTCCCTGCAAGGTGTGCGTTGTCTCTGAGGGTGGGACGTGTGACGCTCTTATGTCTGTGTGTGTGTGTGTGTGTATGTGTGTGTGTGCAGATGAAAATGTAGGCCGAGCACACGTGAAGAAGCTTTCTGTGACGTGCTGAGTTTGATTCAAGGCTGAGGTTATGGCAACATCCTACAGATGTGACAGAAGCATAAGAGAATTGCTGAGAATTTATCTTGACATTGACATTGAAGAGAGCAAATATTAATGAACATAAACAGATTTTGCAACAGATTTTTTCCCCATTTACTTTTTTTCTTAATGACACATACTTACTGACACATTTAAAACTGTTTATGGAGGTCAAGGCGATGACAAATTATACTTTCAACAGGACAGTCTCATAATCCCAGTCACATTGAAATGACATTTGCTTCATCGGTCCCAAACTTTTGCTGCACTGTCCAATTGTCGTTTCCCAAAGCTCTGAGCACCACAAACAACTCATTCCATTTACTTTCATATTATTTAAGTGGCTGCTACTTGAGTAATGTACTACTCCTGACCCTCAGACATACAGGTGGAATGTACGGGTACCTGCACTTTGGTGTATTCGTCTACCCCACCACACAATCCAGAGGAAAATGTTATACGTGTAATGCCACCACATGTATTTGATGGCTGTAGTAACGGGCTACTATTTGCAAATGTAAATCATTAGAAAAAAATATGCTGTAATATCAAACATGTGTAAAATTGTTCAAATTTGCTTTGCGATGCAGTTTGATCCTTTTGCTCCTCTTCTGCTTGGTTTCTGTCAGTAAATATGACTTGAGTCAACATCATTGTGTTTTTATTTTCATACTCATGTTTGTGTTTGTGTGTGTGACAACAGTGCCACGTGAGCAGCTGCTGCAGACAGAGGAGTACGACCTGAACGTGGTTCGCCTTTGCATCCAGGTTTCCCTGCAGGATGAGAATGGGCATTACACCCAGTCGCTCAACCCCATCGTCACCAACCCCATCTACGACAACAGTGAGTTGGTTGAGCTCTCTCTGCATGCACTGCATTCATGCTGACAATGTTAGGGTTATTACAAGTGATGAAATTGCCATACGCGAGAAAACAGGCTGCCTGAGGTTAGATGTTTGTCCACGTTATGGTCAGTTGATGGTCATGATGATGATGTGACATTAATGTAAGTGGTAATATTAAAGCCATCCCGTGCACTTACCTAGATTATTAACTGAAATGCAGTGACAATAATATGTATTATGCACTAACTAAGGAGTCATACAAGGAGCAGTATTGCCATGTTCATAGACTCAGTGTATGTTTGTCCAGGAGATATCCTCTCAACACTGTTTCAAGTGTTGCACTCAGTTATCTACTTATGTGTTCCTCACACACATTGAGAAAGGGGAAGTTCTTTATACGCACTAACCCTCAAACTACACTGTTGCCATGGAGCACTTCCTCTTCTGACAACACGCATGTGTAATGTGACTCAACCTGACCTGGCCTCAACTGTAAACTAACAGTGCTTTCTTTTTCTAAACTGAGGCAGATCCTCACACTGATCATTTAAGCTGCTCACTTTTTTTATTATTTGTATTATGTGCCTGCCTGTTTGGAATGGCCTGTGTTAATGCCCTGAAGCAACTACATAATTATTTGTTTTCATGAGTAAGTCCTCCTACAACACATCCATACTGTCACTTTTTTATTGTTTGTGTGTTAGAATTTGTTTGCAGAGCTTTTTATAAACAGTCTGTGGTGCAGAGGGAATTTAGAAAATCTTGTGTTCATCCTACCTGGTTTATCTGCAATGAAGATTTTGTTGTCAAGGTTTTAAATACAACCAAACTTAATATCCTTCATAACTGTTCACATGTGTGGCTTATATATAAGATTATTGTATTTAAATTGTGCATTTCTAGTCTTGATGACCACTCAAAGCGCTTATGTGTTATGTGTGGTAATAACTTTTTCCTGCATCATCAGGGGCCCCAAATACAGCAGAGCTGAGGATCTGTCGGGTCAACAGGAACAGTGGCACTGTCAAAGGAGGAGATGAGATCTTCTTACTGTGTGACAAAGTACAGAAAGGTACAACTATCAGTATTGTGTATAATCCATCAGAATTTTAATTGTAGGCACATTTTACAGTATTTTTCTTATAGCTTGCATCTATTTTCTCTTCATTCATCTCCATCCAATCAATTTACCCATAAATTAATTTTGCTTTCATAGCTGTCGCACCCAACTCTTTGCATGTTTATTCAGTTTCCCATTCCTGTCATCCCATCATCCCCTTTACCTCCAGATGACATTGAGGTTCGATTCTTCTCCCCTGACGGCTGGGAGGCTAAAGGCTCCTTCTCCCAGGCTGACGTTCATCGCCAGGTAGCCATCGTCTTCAAGAGTCCTTCCTACTATAACACCTCCATTGCAGAGTCGGTGACTGTGCACATGCAGTTGCGAAGACCTTCTGACCAGGAAGTCAGCGAGAGTATGGAGTTCAGATATTTGCCTGATGACAAAGGTGAGCAATAAATGCCTTCTTTCAAACTATCACTGTTCTTCTGTGTCTGATGGTGGTAGCCAGCCAATCAGACCCAGTTCTCAGTTATTTTCTTTTGATTTATGTGAACGTTTCCGTTTTGCCATAGACCCTTACGGCTACAATGAGAAAAAGCGCAGAAGGGAGCACTTGATGAAGATATCAGGATTGTCAGGTAAAGGACATTTCATGAATGAGCATTTCATTTGTAGGTCAACACACGTGAATTTATTGTAACAAAGGTTTCTGCCCATCCTTCAGGTGTTCCTTTTACTGGTCTGGGACACAGGCCAAGGGCAGTGCCACAAACTACCATGAGTCATATGCGTAAAGGTAACTGCTTTAATTTGATTTCCCTCAAATAGGAATCAACATTTTAAATAAGGTTTGGATAATACTGCCCTGTGATTACACTAAATGTCACTATCTGTTTTCCAGACCCAAGCATGTACCAAAGGACACACCCCATGTCTACGATGCCGCAGCAGCCTGCGATGTTCAACCCATCTTACCAACCAGGGCCCCAGAATGTGATGATGCCATCACAGGCGCGTAATCTACAACTCAGCCAATCATGGGCAAACCAAAGCTCAGCACTCTCAATGGACACAGTCACCATGAACCCCTCTGCTGCCATGAACAATCTGCCACGTCCTACTACTATCAGGCAACAGCAGCCAAACCATGGACCTATGTACTCCCACAGAATGGAGCACAACAGCTCTGAGAATGCCCTACCCCAGCTCTCCGTCAGGGACTTGCAGTGCTTGGATACAGCACCACAGTCCTCTGTAATGAGCCAGTCGGAGTCCCAGACACTCTTCCACATGCAGCACCAAAGGGATGAGCAAGCTTCGGAGAGCCAGGCCCAGAATCATCTAGGCAACCAAAACCAGGGTCTCCAGACTGTGTGGCCCACTTTCAATGCAGTCCAGAGCCCATTTAACGGGTCAGTACCTGGAGGTGGAGGGGGGTCCCAAGGGCTTGGCTCTTTCCCCTTCCTTGACGGCATGCAAGGGGATGATTTGCTGAAGGGCTTAGTGGGAGGAGGTTCTCAGACTGGCTTCCAGCTGAAGCAGGAGCCCCAGATGACAGTGGGACAAGACACCCATGCCTCGCTCATGCAATCCCAAAGGGAAAGCCAAGGAAATACTTACACCAACTTGCTTCCTCGTCCTATGAGCAATGGCACGAATATGGATCAAGTGATACACGATGGTAGTGGCAATAGCCAGGCTTTCAAAAATATGCAGAATCCTTACCCAAACAACAGCATGGCCCCAGAGAATCACTTTCAGACATTGACTGACTGGATTGAAGCGACCCGGCAAAGCAACTAGAGGCAGTGACTTACACTTTGGCATGGTAAGGCTCAGTGGACACTTAGGTAATTTCATCTGTGGGCATGAGACCAAAATTATTGGCAGGCATTTAGATTCATAACCAACAATTGTTTTGTTGTTTCTTGGTGGCACAACCGATTACTGTCTATATTCCTTTTTGGCAAAAACATCAGTCATTGGGCTTTGCTTCCAATTATAAACCAGCAATGACACATTTCTTCCGAAATCTATCAATCAAAACTTGGTGTTTTGGCAAGTTTAAGGCCATGCAGCTCCTTCCATCATTTTATATCAAGGAGATTTCAAGGTCATTCCATGATCAGTGTAAAGTGTGGTTCTGATATTGTTCTACCCCAACCCTCTTGGTGTGCACCATTCACTTCCTCGAATTCACTCATTGGTTTGGCATCCAGCAGGTGGTTTTCTCCAAATTACTCAATAAAACCGAGCTCACATTGATTCACCTGGTTTCTGCGAGGCTAAGACCTGCACGTGGATGACCTCTGCCTAAGACTGTAAAGATGATAAGGATCTCATCAAATGATACGCTGATGGTTTCCAAGAAAGTTCGATTTTTAAAGTGGCGAATGTGCATCTCTTTCTTTCTTTCTTTGTCTCTCTCAGGGGAAGTTGGATTCACTGTCGACATACTGTATATAAATTAATGTTTTCTTTGGTGTTTGATGCTAAAGAAATCAGGGCTAAGTGAATGTTAGGGATTTTGAAAATACAGCATAAAAATGTCTTTTCATCATGAGTTTACTTGTTGATGCTTTTTAAGAGATGTATACATAATATATGTGTCAGTTAAGGTGTGCAACTGTTTCATTGATTTCTTTAACAGAGCTGTTAAATGCTCTCTGTATATACATGTTAGCCATAGTTGAGAGTGAATGCAGAAACTATGCTGAAACACTCAAGAAGTGGCAAGGTACTGAAATTTCCATTGAGGAAGTGGGAGGAAGCACATTCAGAAGTGTCTTTCCTTGTAATGACTATGTCATACCAGTGATCACATGTATTATCCAGAGTTCTCAGAGCATTTCTACCAGATGTTTTATAGATAAACATGTCATTTTTTTGTTATTGTTGTAAATGTTCAACTGATGCTCTTAGGGACTGTTACACAGAGTTCTTTGTGACTAGACACACGGCTGATGTTGGAGGAGAACCTGGTGGAAGCCTGCACAGCAACTTTGTTGAAATCAGCTCAGCCTACATGCTTTCTGACGTATATATCTTCCAGAAGCTTTTGGATATTATTTTGTTGACAGCTTTGTAAGTTTTAGCTTTTTTTGTTGTTATTTTGTACTGAATCTTTTCTTAATTAATAAAAACTTTGTCCACATCTTTTATCATTTTATGTCTTGTTTGTATTTTTACAAAAAAACTGCATGTGCAAAAATATATATTTATGTAAGTACTGATGCACAACAAGGTATCCAAACAAAGTACATCATGGAGAAGGTCAATCGTTACTGTGGAACCTCAGAGTGAAATATCGCACACATTACAAGACCACAAAATACATTCATCATTTGTTTGTTTGATATAATATAATCAACTTCTATCAATTTTGTAGTATTGTGTCAAATTATGATACCAAAATGTCATGGCTAACACTTCTCCTGTATAATAAGAACTTTTACAAAAAATCTGACATATCATGAATACTCCCAAAAACAAATTTTTTGAATATGATATTGGTGAGAGACAACTTTAATGTAATGTAAAGTAATATTGCCACTGTTACCTGGGCCTGGGGGAGGTGGTCAAACTGAGGGAATATTTGATGGTCATGGTATAAATGTTAGACTTTGTGTCATATAACAGAGAGTTCTAGTTATCTTGTGTAGTTATAAAAGTGTTGACAGCCTGACACTGACTCGGACATGTCTCCACAACAAACCAATGAGTCCACTGATCCACATGACTGTGCACTTTCATTTTGAGCTACACTGAGCCTACCTCACATTACTTAAAACCACGTTTCTTTCATGTCCAGACACAAATCTCAGAGTGCTTTGTGCATTCATCTTTTTAAATAATTATTTATCTATAATCTATTTTAAATCACTTTCCAGTTGAAATGAGAGTGAAAATATCTGACCATTAAAACTCACAAAGAAAGTAAAAAAATAAATGTACTGATATTTTCACAAGTATGCTTTTCTGCTTACTCACCCAGTATGGGATAATATGATTGATACCATTAGCATAGTGTAGCTCAGGTTAGCATAAAGACAGAAAACAGAAACCCCACATCAAATTGCAAAAGGCCAAATCTGAATTGTTGGTCGGCTGTTGTCAGGCTCTCGCACATTTGAAGCATTGTTGCGAGACGATTCTGCACCTTCTTCCCTCACTGCATCTGTGGGACATGGCAGAACACGCTAGTGGGAAATGTAGTTTATGGCTGGAAGCAACTGCACTGCAAGAAAGAAAAAGGAAATAAAAGTGCTTCTTACAGCAAAGTAATCAATTGTAGCTAGTGATCAATTTACAATAGAGTAGCCCAAAACCTTGGTTGGTTCTTTTTCTTCAAAACAGCAAAAGCAAAATGCTGATGTCTTCCAAGCCATTGCTGTCCGTATGCCGACGGCGCATTCGTGGACGTTTTGATACAGAATAACACATATGATCAAGGCAGCAAGACGACACAGCTAGCAAGGCTCATGTCTGAAGATAAAATAAATTGACTTTGTTTACAGATTAAACATTAAACAAAAATAACGACCTTAAGACGTGGTTGGGGATAATTTTGTGGGGGCACTATTAAAATATTTGTTCAAGCTACTTTGTTCTGTTAATCCTAAGCAACTGTTATACGCCCACTTGTTGTCAAGGAGAACTTTCAGTTTGTAAGATTTTAGTTCCTCCTATTTGATGTTACTTGAAATCTATTGACTCATCTTCTCTATTGCAGAAAATTTCCTCACGTTTTCAGACACAATCTGTCTTGTACCTTATGTCTGACCTACAGTTCATGGTTAAGATAAAACCTGGGATGTCGTAGTCGCTTTGTCATCTCTTGTTGTTCGGGTGCAACGAATTTTGGGTTATGTACGTGATTTTACATGAAATAACACATAATTCTGACCAAGCAAAACTCACCATTACCTCAAGGTTTCAATAATGTGGTGGTAAGAATAACGGTAACGTCCACTAAATATCTGTTAAAATCATGCTTGTAGTCGAATGTGATGTTAATGACACTTGTGGACACTTGGATGAAACCACACGAGCAGTATGGAGGCATTTTATGTTATTTATCTATTGTTTTTTTTACGTCTGAAGGACTCACAAGTTACTTCAATTTTAATGAGCTGCAACTCTGTTTACCCTTGAGATTCCAGACTGTTTTGTGGACTCAAACAGTTCACTCACCCCTCCTTCGGCATAGTGGTGAGTAGATAATGAGTGAATGTTCCTTTTTTGGGGAACTATCCCTTTAATGTCAGAACTTTTGTAGATGTGTGTGTGGAGTATAACTGAAGTAACATGCCACTGGTGTTTAATGCTGTGAAGTTTCATACTTACTCCCCGTTGCATCACAATAATGCCAAGATGATGATTACGGGACAAATCGACATTTTAATTCTAATCTCGTTTCTTAAAAATTCTATGGTCGCTCTCCCCGAGGTAATTTACAGGCAATGCGTCCTGAGGAGCCACTACCAAGGAACCCAGGATGTGCTACGGTGGCGGTGCTGGCTTTCTCTTGTATCAGGAGACTGAGGTAAAGTGCTGCATGTAGCTTCCTTCCTGTCTTGCTGCCAGGAACCACAACCAACCCTGATTTAACATCAATGCACAGGATACTGTCAATAATCCGTTGGAAGATTTTTGGTTCACCGGACCAGTTTCTCTTGTATTTGCAGACAGCATTTAGCACGTTCAATTTAATCTAAACTCATACTTGTCATTTTGATTCAGTCATGCTCCTGTAATCAAACTTAAATGACCCTTGCCCTAAATAGCAGTAATGTCAACATTTCTGATTTATATATACACTAATAAGCCTTCGTATTCTGCATCGTTACAGGATACCTCCACAACAGTCAAAAGTCAAGAGTGTGGCTTAATAACCTTTCCTTAAATCCTATTGATTCTCCTTTTAGCTCTGTTTTGGTCTGTCAGGTTCTAGCTGCAAAATTCTCCAGTACATTGGTCAGCTTGTTACTACTTTTGTTTTACAACCATTTGCTGCGCTTGGAAACAGGATTGGTTGAAGTGGAAAGTCTGAATCAAAACAGGGAAGTTGTAGCCAAAAAAATTAGCTGAAAGATGATAAAACCCTCAGTAGAAAAGACATGCATTGAGGTTTTGATCTGTAAAAGAACCTAACAGCTTGCAAAACCAGTCACAATGAAACAAAACCACAGGCCAGTGGAATGGATGTCTGATGAAATGATGGTGATGCACCTAATGTGTTTGTTCCTGTAATTTTTATTTCAACATTGACATGTTCACGGATCATTGATATTTTGACATCTTGCTTAATCTTGCTTAATTTCTTCTCCGATGTGGGTCAGTCAATGTGGACGTGCCACGGCTGACATTGACATTTGTATGAACTTTTCTTTGTCTCTTCTCACATCTTGTTGTCAATGAACAAGTCACCTTTTTCAACTTATCCCACTCGAAGACTTACAATGACCATATCTAAGAATTTCGGGTATCCGGACTTCAGCGCACGTCTGAAGGCAGATTTAAGGAGGGTCAACAAAACTCCATGCTGATGTTCATGATTCTGAAAACATATTGAAGCAGACTCATCCGCCTCTCATCGTACTTGGCCTGATAGACTATGTTTTTTCAATTAACTTCTTTGGCCTAATCTAATCTCTGCCTGGTCATTTCCATGTTTATTTCTAAGACAGCATTTTGAAGATGTTAATGCTGGTCTGGGTGTTTGGGCACGAGTCCTTCCACCAGTCACTTACTGGTCCAGAGTCAATAAATTCATATGTTAAGAGAGGTTGAACTAGCAGTGACCTGTTTAATGAAACAAGGTATTACAGCATCAAATCCAGTATGTTGGTAAATAATAAGTGAACCAAATGTCTCCTCTAACTGGCAGAACAATGAAGCAATTTTTTAACAGTCAGGACATTCAACTTCTGCATGGAGCTGTGCCTGACAGAAAGCTCTTACTGTAAACCACCTCACTGGTGTGTTGGTGCACATGCATGTAATGTTGTGTGCCTGTGTGTGATGTCATGTTTGTCAGCTTAGTTTGTCCAAGACACACAGTGCAGCGTGTCTCTTTGAATATTTCCAAACCACGTCCTGGAAAAGGCCAGACAGACCTGTTTAGCCACCTATTTCCAGTAAGGCCCCTCCTCTGCTGCTCTGTCTCCTCCTCGTTCCCCCCTCCTTCCTTTGAAGCTCACAAACCATCTCACTGCAAACGGTTGCTGACGACACCGGCGTGTGGTCACGCTGCACCTGAATGAGCGTGCTATTATCTCACCAAAGTAAACTGGGGTTATAAAAGGGCAGGCTGTACTCAAACAGCAGTGCACACAAACGGGTAGTGGGGGACAGTCTAATTTGATCACAGAGATACACAGAGATGATGAATTTCTTGTCTGTTGCAGTTAAACATTCACATTAGGTTAAAACAATAAACAAATCTAATATTTGTTTCAAATTACGACATACTTCCTTGTAGTATGTGTGTCTTGCTTAAATGACGAATCTGGACCCCAAAATCTCAAATGTATCCCCTGCCCCATAAATGGTATTAATATTACAGTGATTTTTTTTAAATCATGCAAAGGATTTTGATTTTAAGATTCCTCACACTTCAGTCTGCAATAATTCAATAATTCACAACTGAGGGACAAAACATGCTCAAGAACGTCCGTTCATTTTGTAACTTATTTTCTAAATCTATCTGAATCACTACTTCTGAATAAACTCATGGAATGATTCCAAAACAATGTCACAGCCATATTTATTCATCTTTAGCACCTGTAAAATCACTGAGCCGACACCTCTCGTCAAATACACAGAACGGTTATTACTCCCATTCTGTGAAAGCAATTTCCCTGATCCTACAATTTGCAAACTTCCTTGAGCACATTTTAATTATAGGTATTGTACCTTACGTGTAGCTAGAAAGGCTTGTCATGCAAGACCCAACTCATGTTTCAGAGCAGGGAAAATCCCACAAGCTCTCACTTTGAGTTTTGAAATTTGACCAGAACTGTATACATGCTTGTTACAAAATGTTTATACACAGGTTGTTTGTGTAGCTCTATTGTTTTTTTAAGTACCACTCTATAGGTGAATACTCTTTATGATACTATGATTTATGTTTAAGTTGCCAGATGTGGCAGAGTGGAATAGCTGCTGCTGTAATTTATTCAACACTAAATTTACAATGTGGTACAAACCCACAACATACATTAATGAAAAGTTCTGTTAGTATTAGACTAATAATATTATTATGCATTATAAAGCCTCTAAGGTTTGCACACGCCAAAGAGAAAAACAAATTTGGGTAAAAACTACATTTTAGCTCAAGCTAATTTACTGACTTCTTTCTTGTTGATTTTATTTCATGTGTTTCATGTTTCCTTTGGTTTCCTATGGTTGAAAAAGCTGTTTTGCTGCCTTAGTGCTTTAGTAACTGAGATTCCGGTACAATATACACAAACAAAAGATAAATGAGAAAGAATAAATCAGATATGTCCTGCTAATGCTAGTCCAGCCTTAGATGCCCATCCACACAAAAAACAATATAATCCTCCTATATGTTTTAAATGGAGAGATTTATAACTTTTAAGTGTGTTAGACACTTTGGGCTGTTTAACCTTCGCCCTCCTTGGCACTGCCAGAACTTTAGTTTCAGTAGTTTTCCCTTTTCTTTTTCTTTTTTTGATAAGCTGCCACACAACCATGTCAACACACTGTAGCTGTTCCAGAAAAACTTCAATGAGTTCTGTACGTTCCACCAATTTTTTCCTCCCTCGACACTTCCACTTTTGAATTCCTCCATGTTCCCCTCTGTTGTGCATATTTTGTGCAATACCCATGTACGCAGCACAAAAAAAGGACACGACACAGAGCAAGACGGAACCATGTGTTTCTGTAAATAACCACATCTCTTTAATGCTAGTCCTGTGTACTGCCCAGAAAAAATACACCATTCAACAAGTTACAAACACTGGAATTTCGGAGCGCATAAAGGAATGCTGAAGAGTAAAGACATTGGTCTAGTTTAACCACTTGACTAAAACTCTACTCATGAACAGAAAGAGATCTGACAGATACAGAGCAATACGGGAAGCTGAGGGATTCTCTGATCCTTATTTTATGGTCTTTCATGATTGCCACAGGAACAGACAAGATACACTCTGTGCCTGGCCCGACATTTGATTCAATTTCTGTGAAATAGACAAAGATTGGTGTTTATTTGGCCATGTATTTAGATTGGTTTTATTTATTAATTTAGGAATTAACCAAGAAGTAGGAAAAGAGATCACATTAGTCCGGTTTTAGCGTCTTTACACTGGCTTCCAGTATCACTGAGGATTGATTTTAACTTGTTGTGTACTTGTTTTTAAGTCTCTTAATGGTACAGCACCCTCAAACATCTCTTACTGTTTATCGAAATATGTTCCAAACCGTTGCCTCAGGTCTTCTACCGCGGGCTTGCTCAATATCCCCAAACCAATCTATAAAAAGTTTGGGGAAGCCGCTTTCTCTGGCTATGCACCGAAGCTTTGGAACAAACCCCCACCACACATCAGACGAGCTTCTTCTGTTCATAGCTTTAAGGAACAACTCAAGACCTATTTCTACTATGTTGCTTTTAATTGGTCTTTGTTTTATTTGTATTCTTTCATTTCTTTTTTTATATCTTATTTCATGTTTCTGATTTTATTGTAAAGCACTTTGAGCTGCATTTTATGTATAAAAGGTGCTCTATGAATACATTTAGTATTATAATTATTATAATTATTATAAAGATCATTTTTTCACTATTTCTTGAATGGTCCTTTCTTGCCTTTGACCCTCCTATGACCTCATGGTGGGAAATGTCACAGGTGCATTGCACAAACCCTGAATACCAGGACCCTCCTCAGCTCGAGGTCTTCCCACACACAGCGACATCACAGGCCAGCACTTTGGATTCCCACCTTTCGCCGGAGACCTACCTCCATCGTGTCACGAACGGCAGCACGTCACTCTCACACCTACACCACGGCTTCACACAGGCACCCGCTGTTAGAGTGACAGCTCTGTACGCACACACTCACTCACACGCCCACACACACACCCAAAACTCTTGACATCAGGGCTCCCTCCTGAGCCAACAGCTTACACCTCTGCACCCACTGCCAGAGCAGCTCTCTTCACCGCAGCAGAGTCACAAGCTGCCCCCTCACAACCCTCACTACGGGGGTTAACTGAACACTTGGCTGGATTCTGGGCGCTGGTGGAAGCCCAAAAGGGAATCCATCATCAAATGAAATTCACATGTCTATATGTCAAATCTCAGGGCTGCTGCATAACTAATACAAAAAGGTTGATGTAGGATAGGACAGTGCTAGTGTTTCAGGTCTCCATCTGCTGCCAGTGGTTTGACTGTGTGAAATGATCTATTTTGGATCGGTGAGGGTTAAATGTCTTTCTTAGAATGCAATTTCAGAGAATAACAGTGAAGCATTAATGAAGGTGATGAAGAGGTATTATAGGACAGAGGGCTTCCATTGATCATGGTTACATTATAACTATATTCTGTTTACTTAGCTCGCATTTGACATCTGAGTTTCTTGGTGCAGGATGGACAGGGAAACATTGAAGTCCAAACCTCAGCACAGCAGCGTTAATGTTTCTCTAGAGTCAAATCATACTAAGGAAAACCTATGTCCTTTGTTATCCACACTGTAAAGAGTTCAACAGCCTGGTTGTGGAAGTATTCATTCATATTCTGAATAGAGATTTTGATTATCAGCCATAATATTTGTAATCATCCGAGGTAGACTTGCCACAAACTATGAGATTGTGAAACGATGTCATATGTTCCTGTAGAAGCCACGATTCCATGACATCAACAGCCTTTAAGAAAAACATGTTTTATTCATGATATAAATGACAATCCTACTACATCCATAAACATGCACAAACGCAAACATGATAAGTGATACAATTGAAAGGAAAATGTAATTAATAAATACAATTTGAATGTGAAATCGATCTATTTAATCTCTTATATAGGGACTAATGAAGTGATTCTGCTGACAAATATAATATGCGGCTTTTCCTGTTTTTATCAGTGTGAAATAATAATAATATTTGTGTGACAATTCTCTAAACTGAATCTATGGTTGGTTAATCAGATTTTCTGTCCTCCGTTATGAGACCAAATCTAATTTAATTCCACATTTTGAGAAGCCTCTTATAGACACATTAAAAGGGAACACTCTATTCCCTGTTTCCTTCCTTTACTTTATATTGCAAGATTACATAGTATTACTTTCCTTTTGTCAATTTTGTCTGTCCTCTTTACTGCTGTAGCAAATCTCCCCGGTGTGGGACTATTATTATCTTATTTTATCTCTATTATTGTAGGTGCGTTGCCTCTTCTGCTAAGTTACAGCACCCTCTGCTGGACAGAAGTGTATAAGTGCAGCTTATTTCAAGGCTCAGGCCTTGTAAGTCGAGTGTGAAATATTATTAATGGATTTGTGTATTTTAAGTTGGTAAAATGTTTTTTTTTTTTTAAATAAAATAAATTAATTACAGTGACTGTTGCATTTATATGATAAAGTCACGTGACACATGCTCCTGTAACCATAGATTTATATATAAAGGCTAGATGTCTCTTCCGACGGAGCCGGACGTCCGCACATGGCGGCCATCTTGCTAGGGGGCATCTCGCTCAACCATAACATTGTGTTGGTAGTGGTAAATAACCATAAGTTGCTCAATTTTCAACCGATTTTTAAACGATCTGGTTTGTTATAAACGTGAGAGATGTAGTTATGACACTGCATAAATTATTCATTTTTTTTAAGAAAATAACATGATAATTCATAAGTATGCAGTGTCATATCTACATCTCTGACGTATATAACAAACCAAAATTGAGAAAATTATGGTTATTTACCACTATCAACACAATGTTATGGGTGAGCGAGCTGCCCCGTAGCAAGATGGCCGCCGTGTGCGGACGTTCGTCTCCGTTGGCCGGCAACGCAGACGAGACATCTAGTCTTTATATATGAAATCTATGCCTGTACCGACAAGCACAGGTGGTGCCTTCAGGAGCTGATGTAAATAAGGACATTCATTGCAAACCCGTATACTTCCATTATATTTTGGGGGGATTTATTGAAATCTCTAAAGTCGTGTAAAGTTCTAACACACAAAAATAACGGTTAAAACAGGTTTAAACAGATCCAGAGTTGCATAAAGTCTTGTATAGTCCACACGCAGAGCACGAGTGGCGGTGTCAGAAGGAGAGAATTCCGAGGAGACCTTGAAGGCAGCATCAGAAACAGTGTCTGAGTGTTTCGTGTTATTTTTTACACGTTTGTCTCGTCATGGACTCGCAGCCTCCTCCGAAGCCGTGGGAGCGACGGGCTCCAGGGATGATATCTGCGCCGGTGAACTACAGGTAAACACGTCTTCAGCCGCGGCAGCTCGCTCGCCATCTTGGAATCTGCTCCGTGTTTACCTGCTGCAGCTGGTTAGCTCCTGTAGCTAGCTGGCTAATACTGAAGTTGTTGCAGGAGAAACCAAAAAGTAAAAAGACTATAGCGGGAAGGACAAGTTGATATCAAACACTTAGTTAAACTGTATCGTCTTTATACATTGTATCCTCTCAGTCTACTAGATACAGACTCGAGTCCGGACAGGTAACTTCTGAGCTAGGCCCAACGAGGCCCTGTTGTGTTCAGGCCTGGGGGTTCTTCACAGACTTCACCTGTACTTCCTGCTTCTGTTTCATTACGTGAGCATTAATGTAAACACTGTAGAGTATGAAATGTATTTATAATTGTAGGTCATATTGAACACGATAGTCCCAGTCTCCTTGCACTCCGCTCCATATACTGGAACACTTACCTCACACATCATATGTGATATGTGTTAATATAAATCATATTGATATTATATATCATTTAATACAATAATATTGTCTTTTGCACACTCTGTCTACATATTCTTACACATATTATATTATTTTATCTATTGTATAGTCAAATACTTATATTTATACCTCTACTATATATCATATAATATTATATCATACTCTTTGTATATTCTACACATATTTATACATGTGTACATGTTATTATTATTATTATATTTACAATTATTATTATATATACTGTTGCTGACATTATTGCTATATACTGCTATTATATTGGTATAATTACTATCATATATAAATATATATCATGTTATATTATATACTCTATATACTGTACTATTTTTATATACTGTCTAATGATAACATTACCATCATATCATCAGTACTATTACCATCATCCTGCCACTGCACCTTATCTACCTATTTATCTTGTGTTTCTGTTTTTATTCTTTCTACCTCAATATTTTTAATTTTATTGTATTGCATTGTATTTTATTGTATTCAAATATACCGGCTGCTATGACGACTTAATTTCCCTTCGGGGATGAATAAAGTAATCTATCTATCTATCTATCTATCTATCTATCTATCTATCTATCTATCTATCTATCTATCTATCTATTATATTAGATCTCCTGTGCTTACTGCTTACACATGAGCCATCAGATTCAACATGTTGCCTCATTGCGTGTAATTGTAGTGTCATACCAATAACGTTGTGTATTGGGTTTGAACAAATCCTCAAATCTTGTTTCAAATCGTATTGTTTTTGGTACGAGTTTAACCCTGAGGGGTTGTTGTGAACATCCTGTTAATGATCAACCTAATGCCTGTTGTAGGGTAGGTCACACATCAGTCACATGGCTAATTTACTTTCTTATCTTGACCTTTCATCTTATAGGTCTGCAGACTTTGGACGAACCCTAGGCCCCTCCACTTCCACCGGCCCCCCTATCCTGACCAGGATGGTGCCCCCAGTGCCCCCCCGTCCTGTCCAGCATCCCGTCCAGCAGTCCTACCGTCCAGCCTACAGCCCCTTTACCTCCTCCTACAGCCCCTATGGGAGCTCCATGTACAGTGGCTACAGCCCCTACAGCTACGGGGGTGGTGGTGCTGGTGGCTATGGCGGCTACGGCCAGGGTGGTTACAGTCGCCTACCCCAGCAAGAAGACGTGGCCCCCAGCAGGTTTGTGCAGCAGGCGGAGGAGAGCAGCCGCGGTGCCTTCCAGTCCATCGAGAGCATCGTTCAGGCCTTTGGCTCGGTGAGCATGATGATGGACGCCACCTTCTCTGCCGTGTATAACAGTTTCCGTGCCGTGCTGGACGTAGCCAACCACCTCACGCGGCTACGTAGTCACCTCACCCGAGTCTTGTCAGCCTTTGCTCTGGTGCGAACATTGCGTTACCTCTACCGGCGGATACAGATACTGCTGGGGCGGAGGTCAAATGCAGATGTTGAGGACTTATGGGCCGACAGTGCTTCTGATGCCCTAGCTACGAATGCAGCCCCCAGGCTTGGAGCAGGGATGGAGGAACCCACTGTCAAATCTTGGCCAATCTTTCTGTTTTTTGCTGTGGTTCTGGGTGGACCTTACCTCATCTGGAAACTGCTGAGCTCCAGCCCCGCCCCGGAAGAAAACGGTGAGACTCACAGCCCATTTAAGATTTGGTACTTGTTGATGAGATAATGTCTTTCCCAGGTTTTTATATTAGAGCTTCACCCAAGTGGATTCCTATGGGGGTTGATACCGATATATTGGCCTTTATAATTGCCAAATCTCATTATTACAACCGTATGACGAAGAAGACTGAATTTGTTATGAATTATTATAAATAAATAACGTATTAATACTATAAACTATTAATAATAAACACAAACCTGTTATTTAATATTTTCCATCATCAGCTCTCACCTCGGGACATCAAACCTTATGACTGCAGCTGGTTTTCCATTCATGATGACACCTGGTTTTATCCGTTACTTAATATATATAATAAAAAACTTGCACCATCTTGAGGACCATATGTCTCTGATCACTGGGAAAACACTAGAAAATATATGAGAACTACATCACTTGTACCAAAGGCAGCCATTACTGTACATATGTTCTACGTGTTGGATTAAAACATAAATATTTCTCAAATGATATTCTATACATGGTTGGAAAGTGAATCTCATAGTATTGGTGTATCCAGCCAGTCTTTTACTCCAAACAAATAAACATCTTTAGATAGATAGATAGATAGATAGATAGATAGATTACTTTATTCATCCCCAAAGGGAAATTTAGTCGTCATAGCAGCCGGTATATTTGAATACAATAAAATACAATACAATAGAATAAAATAAAAAATATTGAGGTAGAGAGAATAAAAACAGAAACACAAGATTAATAGGTAGATAAGGTGCAGTGGCAAGATGATGGTAATAGTACTGATGATATGATGGTAATGTTATTGTTAGACAGTATATAAAAATAGTACAGTATATATAGTAAATAATATAACATAATATTTATTTATGATAGTAATTTACCAATATAATAGCAGTATGAAGTAATAATGGCAGCAACAGTATATATAATAATAATAGTAAATATAATAATAATAATAACATGTACACATGTATAAATATGTGTATATAGACTTGTATATACAAAGAATATACAAAGAGTATGATATAATATGATATGATATATAGTAGATATATAAATATAAGTATTTGACTATACAATAGATAATATAATATACTATGAGTGTAAGAATATGTAGACAGAGTGTGCAAAAGACAATATTACTGTATAAAATGATATATAATATCAATATGGTTTATATTAACCTTCTGTATTTAGCCACGGACTGGGCCAGTGGAGAGGATGACCATGTGGTGGCCAGAGCAGAGTACGACTTCACTGCTGCGTCTGAGGAGGAGATTTCTGTTCGGGCGGGGGACATGGTCAACCTCGCCCCTAAAGGTGAGAGAGCTCCTGAGCGACTGACGGCCATTGTTTTCTGCCCTCAGGTTCCCCCCCACAGGGAAATCTTTATATGTTTCTTGGTGCATTTAACCTTTTTTAATTTACTCAGTGTTTCCCCTGCCATTCTATTAGGAAGGCACTGCGTCCCCCCTGGAAGGTCAAGTTAATTATTTATTTTAATTTTTAATATAGCGCCAGATCTCTACATAAGTCATTTTAAGGTTACATTTCCTATAAAACAGGTCTATAGCTTGCCTTTCTGTCTCGACATGGTCGCGCGGTGTAGTCATGGTTTTGACGTATACTCAGTGAAACACTGTGTTGAAGGAGCGTTCTGATGTCTGAGTGTCAGTGAAGGGGTCGGGGTGGGACATGTGACTGTGTGGACCAATAGGATGGGCTTGTCCGGGGATCGGGGCTCAATGAGGAAGTAAAGTGTTGACGGAAGAAGCTATGTTATTCAGCGACCCTCGGAAGAGGCACAATTTCTTACGGTGTTTCTAAGTTGTTTAAAGTTTTATTAAGGTGTACGGTGACAAGGACGGTTCAATAAACGACCTGAACATCAGTTAAGTCTCATCAATCTTTCGGGGGATCTGCTACACCGTCTTTGGTATCATTTTTCTGGTGCATTTTTTTTTAAATAAATAAACAAGCGACGCTTAGCCGGGGGGGGAAGCCTGGCGGCCCGCCAGGCCTATAAAGCACTGGAGGAAACCCTGAGCGCATGCTCCATGACGTCTTTACAGTGATTTCAACCACTCCGCTCCAGCGTTTCCGTGTTTTCGTGACAGGGCTTCGTGTAGACGAGATAAACATAAGTACCGGATCCAAAAAAAATTCCGGATTCCGGCAATCCAGGTTACGTATGGAAGTCAGTAAATACATACATTACATACATACATATGCATGCATAAATAAATAGATAGCCAGATAGATAGATAGATAAATTACAGTTCATAGAGAATGAATAGGGGATTATTTCAGTTTTCTTTTTGGTTTTAGGCAGTGGTGGGAAGTAACAAAGTAGAAATACCTCGTTACTGTACTTAAGTAGATTTTTCACATATCTGTACTTTACTTGATTATTTATTTTCCTGACGACTTTTAACTTTTACTCGCTACATTTGAGCACAAATAGCTGTACTTTCTACTTCTTACATTCTCAAAACTGGCTCGTTACTTGAGCAGCGGAGGTTGGACAACGTGCACCTTTACACACGACGCACCTCTCTCTCTCTCTCTCTCCCTCTCTCGCTCCTGCAGGAGCTCGGTTCAGTCTTTATTATTAGGGCCCAGGCACTGACAGACGTGAGGCCCTGTTGAAATTGTAAGGATTATTATTCAGGCAAATTAATTTGCTTTTTGAGGGCTTTTATTAGGTGACTTTACATAATTTTTTGAAGGTATTCCTTTTTCGATTCACATTCGTTTTTTAATATTGGAAGTAGTTGGTTTAAACAAAAACTGTTGGTAAATAGATTATCATTGGTTGGCCGTGTCTACTTAGTCTTACACGTTCACGCACACAAAACAAACAGATTTAAAACAAGTCGAGATTGAAAAACAAACAACACAACCAATTATATTTGCAAACGCAAAAACAACTTTCAGCCAACACAACCAAAACCAAACACTGTGTCGTGGACGACTGCATATTCACGCACACAATTCAATTAATGGACCTCGCCAAATGGAACCCTGGGTAATCAGGCCCAGTTTTCCACTCACTATAATGCCAATATAATTCTTGCAAAGATATTATATATCTATATATTGCCAATTCCAATCCTTAGTCGCCCTTTGTGCTGACTCAACACAATTTAGAAGCTGTTGAGTCTTTATATATGTATTGTACAAACTGGCTTATGTGTACAACTTCAAGCAGGGTTGTGTCTTCACTTTGCCGTCCCTACAGGCAAGAGACCCTACAGGTGTATTGTCACCCTGCTGGAAACAAATGCAAACGCAGGCCCATTCAGTGAAGATAGTCTAATGATAAATAAACAGGCTTACATGTAGATGCGTGGACAAGCTGGCGGGCAGGTAAACATCCAGGCAGTTACACAATACAGCTAATAGACACAAAAGGTTCATTTGGTCTATTAGTGTTCTTAGGTAGAATCAAGAGGCACTTGTTTATTCTGTTGTGTTGATTCTTTGTTGTCGCTAGTAGTTCAGATGCACTTGTCCAATACTATTTTAACCTCAGCATCTCGGGTTCAAAATTTGTAAAATTATACATTATATATATATATATAGTGTTGTTATAATTTTTCAGTCAGTTGAAATAAATCCTGAACTGAACAATTTTGGGTTGTTTTGTGTCTGTATAGGCCTACTATAAAAAGCACTTAGCATTTTTAATTTTGGTACTTGTACTTTTACTTTTGATACTTAAGTACATTTCAACACAAGATACTTTTGATACTTAAGTACATTTAATATGCCAGTCAGAAATCCAATGTACAGTTCAAAATCATTAAAAATCATTAAAAGAAACACATTAACATGATTCCTTTAAGTTTTTGTGTCTGTGTCTGTCCCCCCCCAAAGCTGTAAACCTAGGGGAAACACTGTTACTCTTTAGGCTTTCATCTGTTTTTCTGATCTATTAACATTTTCTGAGTTGATTCTTCTGAGTTGAATATACAGTATATATTGATAACATGATATTTCCTCTCAGACCTTTTATTCTCTCTTGTGTGCAGAGCAACAGCCCAGGGTGCGTGGCTGGCTGCTGGCCAGCGTGGACAGTCAGACCACAGGGCTCCTCCCAGCCAACTACGTTAAGGTGCTAGGTAAGAGGAGAGGCCGTAAGCACGCAGAGATGGAGAGGCTTGCTCAGATCCAGCAAGCAAACACGCACGTCTCCCAGGCGGCCTTGTCTTCACACCCACAACCAGATCCCACCCAAGGCTTCACCCCTGGGTCGGCCTCCACCTCGCCTTCCTCAGAGGAGCTGCTAGAGTCAGTGTACAGAGAAGCACCCGCTGCCTCCAGTGTGCCCTCCTGCACAGTGCTGAACATTAATGAGACCATAGACTTGTGAGGTTTACGCACATGTACAAACCGCTACATGCAGGTCTGTGTGGGCGCATAACATTCATCTGCTCAGTCCGTACTTGTTAGAAGCGTTGAACTAATAATCAGCTGACATTAGATTATTGGTGAAACGGCATGGACCTCACCAAGAAGCTCAAAGTACTTTATAGATTCATCTATGATGATTCAAATAATCTAACATAATCTGAGCCTTTACTAAGGTCATTGGTCAGAATAGGTCTCGTACAGAATATGATGTCAAGATTGTTCAGAGACAGAAATAATTTTAATGTCTAAGTAAATGAGGTGCACTGATGTATCACCTGTGTTTGGTTTGATACTGTAATGATGTAACATTGTGTTGGGTCGGGACTTTACACGGTTTTCTCTGTGAAGCAAATGGGATTTGATTCATCCAGGTTGAGGGGCTAATTTAGCAAGTTTCCAACAGTTCAGAGGATGAAATTTGTAAAAAAAATATTTAATAGTAATTTTGAAAATAAATATATTTCCAAATGATCTGGCTATTGTTATCTTTCTATCTGTCTATTTAACAGCACTGTTGCCAATACACTAATACATTCATGTCCAAGTATGAATTGTTATACATGAACTCAAATGGAATAAAAACAATATGTGGTTAAATAACAAATAATATTATTTTATGTCTTGTCTAGTTAGCAAGATAACACAACTACTGTGCAGATTTCCACGAAACTTGGTGGAAAGAAGCAGTTTGAGTCAGGGAAGACCCATTTCACTTTGGTGCAGGTCCAGGAATTGGTTTCACTTCCTTTAACATAATGATATAGGGCATTTTTCAATTTCAATGTTCTTTTGCATTTTACATGAGAATATGCAACTTGGTGTCACCCTTTTGAAGTTCTAAGGAAGATTCAGTGCAGAATTATTATTATTGTCATTATTATTATTAGATGTATTATTACTCTTACTTTAAGTAGTAGTAGTAGTAGTTTAATTCATATAAAACGTGTTCTCATGTGACACTTTTAAAGGTCTTAAGGAGGATCTCCTTAAGACCTGTAAAATCTCCTAATACTAATTTTGAAAATAAATATATTTCCAAATGATCTGGCTATTGTTATCTATCTATCTATCTATCTGTCTATTTCACAGCACTGCTGCCAATACATTTATAAATTGATGTCCAAGTATTTATTGTTATACATAAACTCAAATTGAATAAAAACAATGTGTATTTAAATAAAAAAATATATTATTTTTTGATATAGGGCATTTTTCAATTTCAATTTTCTTTTGCATTTTAAAACCATATCTGTTGATTTCTCAGAGGAAAATGATGAAAAAATAGTCAGGGTAAGAAGACTGATATTTAGGAGAATATGCAACTTGGTGCAGAATAATTATTGTCATCATTATTGTTATTAGAAGTATTATTGATATTACTTTAAGCAGTAGCAGTAGTTTGATTCATATGAAACTTGTTCTCACTTTTAAAGGTCTTAAGGAGGTTCTCCTGCACAAACAGCAGGTTTACGACCCCTGTCGCTAAGCAACGGGACGCCTGAACCTGCTGCAGTGCGACAACAGGGACGAGTCACCGCTGCAGATCCGACTGCGCATTTATTCCAGTTAGTTCGGTTCCATCCCAGGACTCGATCTCTCAGTTTGTATGTTCACAGAACAGCTGTGGACCACACGCGTCTTTTCCTACCGAGTTTAAAACGTGTGACACTTCCTACTTTAGCTGAGATGATAGCTGGAGCTAATGCTGCCTTCAAGGACTGTCGGGATTTATATTGCTGCGTTAGTTACATTAAATTACTTTTCATTTAGCTGACGCTTTTATCCAAAGCGACTTACTATAAGTGCATTCAACCCCGAGGGAACAAACCCAGAACAAGAAGAATCAAGACAGTACAATTTCTTCGAAATAAAGCAAAACTACAAAGTGCTATTGGTAAGTGCCATTTTAGTGCTACCAAAGTGTTAGTTTCAAAAGTGGTTAGTTGTTTTTTTTGTTTTTAAAAAAAAGGTTGTATTCAAGGTACAGTCGGAAGAGGTGTGTTTTTAGTTTTCTGCGGAAGATGTGTAAACTTTCAGATGTCCGGATGTCAATTGGGAGCTCATTCCACCATTTAGGAGAATTTTGAATATGTTCATTAAATATTTTTGAAAGACTTAAGTCTATTTCCACTGATTCTTAAATATCGTACCGTATAACTTGTTTATTCTTGCAAAAATGCTCTCCTCTGAGACATAAGGGATTAAATAGTTTATGGCGGTTATTATTACATAGTTATTATTCGGATGAAACAGCAGCACAGAAACAACTGAGCAACTTTAACAGGAGCAGTCGTGACGCACGCTGTGGGCTGGAGATCGGGAGTTTTACGAGGAGTCCCTGAAGGCAGCAGATGCTGTCCCGCAAAGTGAGCTAGCAATGGAGGCAGAGAGCCGGTAGAGGAGGAGGAGAGGACCGCAGCATCATCATCATCCTCACACACCGGCATGACAGCAGCTGGAGCCTAGAACCCAGAACCACCGTGACGACAAGTGAGTGAACAACATGTGTGTGTGTGTGTGTGTGAGTGAGGGATGTGGACGGAAGCAGCTGGTTGTGATCTGATCCGCCAGCTGCAGATGTTGATGGAGCAGGAGGACGGAGGGGCTCGGCCTGCGCCTTCACCACCGCTGGATGTGCGTGATACAGGTGCACCAGCAAATGTGCAGATGTTATAAATGATGGGACTCATCGTGTGTCCTGTCTGATATCACCGAGCCCTCAGGATGTCATGGCACTGACAGTTATCAGTACTTTGTCTTCTAGGGATGCGTTACTCAGCAGGGGGTCACCAGACAAAACCAGTGGATAGATTATTTCTCTGTATCTATATATTGCTTCTCTTGTCTTGATGAACACTGCAGGTTATTGTCATTCACCCATTCATTCATACTGTGCATCTATGGTAGGGACGGGAATCGGCAGGGACCTCCCGATACGATACTATCACGATACTTAGGTGGCGATACCATATGTATTGCGATTCGGTAAGTATTGCGATTCGATATTACGATTTCCTGGGATTTCTTTTGGTTATTTTTTTTTTTTTAAATACTGGACCATGGAAAAAAGTTGAATCATACCTTCAAATATAACACAGTCAAATTCACTTAGAACTTTACAAGTTTTATTTCAAATATTAACATTAACTTAGTGACTGCCGGGCAGCCAATAGAGAAAAGAAATAAAAATGTGAAATAAAAATTATTGTATAGCCCCTGTCAACTGCACACAAACTGACAGATTAAGAAATGTATGCCACTTAAGCTTCTTTTAAACAATAAATAAAAGGTAAATTAAATAGAATGAATAAAAGTTTACTTAGAATATAAACTTTGAAATAAACAAAAAGTAGGTTATTGTTGTTTGCATGTAGGTGATGCAAAGCTAGCTAGGGTATGTTTAGATTCTTGTGCAAAAACAAGAGCTGGTCAACTTGCTCTCTCTATATATCCCCCCCGTATAAACCAATAAATACGTTTTAAAAAAATAAATGATAATAATTTTATTTTTAAAAATCGATTTTGGAGGCAGCATGGCGATTTAAAATCGTCATACACAAGAATCGCGATTCGTAACTGAATCGATTTTTTCCCCCGTCCCTAATCTTTGGGCAGTGCTTTTTCTATGAGGGGCATTTCAGGGTTCAGTGCCTTGCCCCAGGACACTTCAGCATGCAGATGGGAAAGACTGGGATCGAACCATATACCGTCTGGTTAGAGGACGACCGCTCTACCCTCTCTGCCACAGTATAATAAATTCTAGGTCCTCAGCCTGCATCTTATTTCTTACCTTCTTATTCCTTATGTGAAACAGTAAATGGTCTTTTCATCCGCCACAGAATTCTTTACTATCTTCTGCATGACACTCTTCTGTGAACGCCAGCACTTGCACATCCAACGACAAGACAAGATGTCCTGAAGTGCTTGTCACCACCAAAATATTGTGTTGTTTTCATATCTGATGCACGTGATGTGTTGTGAGTTCATCTGCAGGGGCTGCATTAAATCCTAGAAAGACCAGTGTTGACATTGCTCCACAAATTTCCAACACAAAACTGTATTTATATAACACCTTTAAAACAGTAACAAGCTGCTTTACAAGTTAAAAATAAACAATTGAGGGCAACACAACAGGAAATGATAGAGAGCTATTAGAAGATCACACACCATTATGTCACAAATACAAAAATAGAAAGTTTTCTCAACCAAGTACATGGTTAAAGCAAGATAAAATGATAAAAATAGTAAGATCAGAGCCAGAACAAAATGTGTCTTTAAGAGAGATTCAAAGAGTTAAAGAGTTTACCAGACAGATCTCCTCAAGGTGATAGTTCCAAAGAGAGGGAGCCCTGACAGAACAGGCCTGATCGCCTTAAAATTCAATAATTAAATATTTTAATTGACTAGAAGCAAGTAAAGAAAAGCTAACGTCGGAGGGATATGCTTCTTTCAGTAGATTTGGTGAGAAATCTGGCTTCTGCATTGTAGACGAGTTGTAATTTTTGTAGTTCAGAATAATCTGTGTTTTTTTTTGGAATATTTAAATACATTGTGTTAACTAACCATTTGAAGGTCAAAGTTGTAATGGATTCTTAACTTTATGGAAGCTGGCTGAAGTGAATGTGAAAGTGAGTCCTCTCCACTGTCTGCATTCAAAGTCGTGCATGATCAGTATCGATGCAACACCCTGTGAATTGTGCCGTAAGAATAATTAAATGTTTTGGATGCCACTGCTTACGTTCCACATCTCTCTTGAGATAGGGGTGGTCCTGTACGAAAATACAATCATGAATAACTTGGAAAAGAATTGCAACTCACCCTTCATTTTAATTATCGATTATATGGTGATTATTTTCTCAATCCAACAATTCGAGAAAAAGGTTCATCATGACTTTCCAACCCCTTTGTTTTCAAACAGTCCACAGACCAAAAGATATTCAGACTGCGCATCAGTCTTGCTGGAAATTAATGAAACAATTATCAAGATAGATCAGCCAACCGATCATTTCCAGGCTGATTTGGATGTGACGGTTGTTCAGTGTTGACACGCTGCCACGTGTTTCTTATCTCTGTAGAGATGAGCCGCTACTGCTCGGACAACAACAACTTCCCCTATGACAACAACGTCCTGGTTTTGGACATGGTGCTGGGCTCTATGTGGGGAGTGCCCCAGCCCATAAACTGGGACAACGTGGCCAAGCTGGTCCCAGGATTCACTCCCAAGGAGGTAAGATTTCTTTCTTTTTTTAAGAGGTTAGGGTTAGGGTTATCCCACGACTTAGTAACACAAATGTGGACATTGCTGTGATCTTGCAGTGTGCCCGTCGATTTGAGGAGCTGAAGAACACAGGGGGGTTCACTCACGTCGACAACCAATGTAATACTCTGACCGAGGGAGGCACCTCCCCTTCAAATGGCCTGTCTATCCTGATGGACACTGGGGAGACGGTCGACTCAGGAGACAGCCAGAGCAGCAGCAAAGTTACAGGTTGGTCAGTGACAGCCTGAGCAATACAGATTAAAAAAAACCTTGTTTAGTTTCTTTTCTTGACACATATTTTCTTTTCTGCTCTTACAGTTTAGCGTCATCTAATGAATCATTTAAGTTATTTAATATAATTGATATCTTTCAGACTCAGATCGTTTATTTTTGCGCGAGAAATCACTACGGGAACATTCAGATGATTTAGATTTTTTAAAATGTTTGTCAGTAGCTATGTTATTGATGGTTTTCTCTTTTTTGACGTACAGGCTCTAAATCGACACTCTCAGGAAGAGTTGGGGGGGGTGTGGAGAAGAAAGAGAAACGAGTGTCAGTAGACGAGGACGACCGACCTCAGAAGCCAAGAGAGTAAGTGGTTGTAACTCCTAGTCCTTACAAGGTGCTGCTTTCCAGAGCAGTGAAGCCAGCTAACCTAGATACAAGTGTGGATTGCTCAAACATACAGATCTGCTTAAAGTGAAACTCTCAAGTTAGCAAGTTTACATAGTTTTATTTAGTCGAATGTTTTAATGACTGACTGTATTGCAAAAAATAGATGCACACTTTTCTTCCCACAGTCCCAACATGGTCATCCACGTGTGTGATGAGACCAAGAACCTGAAGCAGGACTTCACGTGTCCCAGAGATCTTCTGGTTAAAGAGATGCGTTACTTCGCTGAGTACTTGTCTGTGGACGCCCAGAGATGGGAGGAGGTGGACATCTCAGTGCACTGTGACGTGCAGATCTTCGACTGGCTCATGAACTACGTCAGGAGGAACTCCGCAGGAGAGGGAAACAGGGACAAACCCCGGCTCGGTAAAATCCTCCAGAAAATCTGTAAAGCAACATCAGACACAACGTTATTCCTCATGGCAACGCCTGAGCTGTCAGCACCTGTTGGTGTGAACCAGTGGATGGTGCTTGATTTCTTGGTTGGTCATGTGGTGTGTGTGTGTGTTTGCTGGGCCACTGGCTGTGTGTTCTGTGTTGTGTGTCGGTTGTGGGGTTTGCTTGGTTGGTCATGTGGTGTTTGTCCATTACAGAGCCCAGCAATGTGATCTCAATCCTGATCTCCTCCGAGTTCTTGAAGATGGATACGTTAGTAAGTGTTGTGACGCTTGATGCCAACTGTGTCGTTGTCCTTCGGGCCCCTTGTTTTTCAGATGCAATGCAGAGACTTGTTCTTGTAAAATTTCTCTTTTCATATTTACATTTATAATACAAAGAATTGAATGTTTTGCATCTTATAACTTCTCCTGAAACAGGAAAAACAAGAGACCCATAGATAGTTGATGTTGCATGGATGTTAGTGTTAGTGTAGATTTTATTTTGCTTCCAGGAGTTTAAGTTCTAGTTGAGGAGTTAAAACTGTAGCAGTGTTGTTTAATGTGTTTGTGAAGGTGGGATCATATGAATGTTACAGTCCAAGTCGAAGGCTATTGTAAAAGCTGTTTACCTTTTATATTGCTTAGGTGGATGAATGTATCCAGTACTGCTACAAATACATGAGCGCCATCGTGGCTACACCCTGCAACATGAACTGCATCAACAGCAACCTGGCCACACGCATCGCCGAGTTCTTCAGCCACAACGAGGCGGACGACATCAGGGACAAAAAGGACAAGTTCAAGAGGTGAGTGTCAACAACCTACACAGTGTTCAGTCAGTGTGTGTGTGTGTGTGGCTGAGCTGCGTGAGGAAAACAAACAGCAGAGGAGGAGAGACAGAGAAATGACTCATGTTCACAGGTAAGTGATATGAAGTGTTTGAAAAACAGCATAATATCACAACCATCCTTCCTGAGTTGATTCTGTTGTTTCAAAAACAATCACCAGTCAGTCATGTTGTGCAGAAAAGCAGGCGTTGGATACTGGGGAGTTAGTATCGGAACAAGAATGGCTCTCTGTAGACCACCAAGCTCGGCCAAGGGCCAATATAGTTCAGGCAAAGTAGCCCATTTTGGAGCCAAAAATAGAAGTAATTGTAAAAGAATTTTTTTCAGCATAGATTATTTCTATGAGGTGTCCAGAACAACATACTAAAAGTCCTAAGAAATCCTAGTTGAGGAAATATGTTTAATTCTCATCAATGTATGCATATAAGGCCCGGCAACAATACACCCCAAAAAGACTATTTTTTTCCTTTACTCCAATCAAAATAAAACTTTACACAATGAAAGTAGCCATGAAACGTAACATTTTTTGTATTACAAGTTTCTTTGAAAATGAATTTATGTATGTATTTGTAATACATATGAATGGTGTTTGCCTATGCAAATTAGGACATATTCAATAAGTGTGGAGCTCATGTGCTTGTCAAATTCATTTCAAAAGAAACTTGTAATACAAAAAATGTTACGTTTCATGGTAACTTTCATTGTGTAAAGTTTTATTTTGATTGGAGTAAAGGAAAAAAATAGTCTTTTTGGGGTGTATTGTTGCCGGGCCTTATTAGCACACATTGATGAGAATTAAACATATTTCCTCAACTAGGATTTCTTAGGACTTTTAGTATGTTGTTCTGGACACCTCATAGAAATTTGTTGATAAACAAATAAACCAACAAACGCACAGACAGAGGCGTAAAAATGACCTCCTTGCCAGAGGTAAATATATGTATATATAGATATGTATATCTATATAAACTGTATATATGTACTGTATATATATATATATATGTATGTATACAGCCATCTGTCAGGAGAATCTGTTGTGAACAAATGTATTCACAGTTTTTACTGCAGTAAAAGCACCACTACAACAGTGTGAAGATACTCAATGTCACACTGATGATAGAACTCACTCTCTACACTCACTCTGTACAGAAATATCATATTAAAGAAATTACAAATGATATATATGAATATTTATTCCTGTAGCTTTAATCACGGAATTAGAATTTACTCACTCTCGAAACTTTGCTATTTTGAAGCAGTTTTTGTTTGTGGTATTCAAACGTAAAGAGAAAACAATAAACAGAAAAAACCTGTTTCAGTAAAATGGTTGAAGTGGTGTACATGTGATCAGTCGACAGTTTGTAGAATCTGTTCTGCACTGATGTTAGATGAATTATTTTTATTACCGTCTGCTCTTGGTTCATTTTATTTGATTGAACGTTGATCAACAGCCATTTCTCGCAGCCTCTGAATGGCATCGATGAGATGATACAACAGCCCTGTGTGTGAATTAAATATAGTTCTATATTCGTCTCGACATTACAGTGAAATAGCAAAAAAGTTTGATTGTTTTTTCTCTTTATTTCCTTTCACCTTAAAAGCAAGTTGTTCCAGAAGAAAATTGAGCGTCTCTTCGATCCCAGCTATCAGAGCAGAGATTCCCCGGGCAACGCCTCGACCCTCTACAGGTGAGCAGGAAGCTTCTTGGTTTACTCACGTTTCTTCAGTCTGTTACCTTAATTCTTCTGACTGTTATTGTGTGTCGTACGTGTGTTGTGGATCCCAGGTGTGGTTTGTGTGTGAAGATGCTGACCAAAGACACAGAGAGGAAGATTTGTTGTGTTCCAGGGAAAATCAACGTCGATGCTCAAGGAGAAATCATCTATACCCACACAAGGTTTAGTAGCACTCGTTCATTATGACTCCACTTCACATGTATGAGGACATGATTCATGTAATTGTGTGTGTGTTTGTGTGTGTGTGTGTGTTTTTGCAGACAGAGGAGTTGGGACGTGCATGATTACATCAGTGGACTATATGAGGAGCTCAAGTCCTGGGTCCTGGTTTACTGGAGAATCTGGGGTACAATCAATTACCTCACCTGCTCCCGGTGCCAACAGGTCAGTGTGTGTGTGTGTGTGTGTGTCTGTGTGTGTGTGTGTGTGTGTTCAAATGATTAAATGAGGAAGTTAAGAGTGTGACTGATATAAATCAAGAACATGCTCAAGGATCTGAGATTTATTCTATGAATCTGACATATTTATCATGTACATTTTGTGTGTGTGTGTAGTTGTTTGTCTGTGCAGAGCTGACCCACTGCAAGTACCACCAAGACAGTGTTCTGTACCCTGGCCCTGGTGCTGAGAAGGGCTTGCATGGTGCAGGAATTTATCCCTGCTGCAACCAGAGGGTTCTCCGCTTTGACCCCACTGGAATGCCCAAGGTATGGACCACAATTCAATAGAAACTAATACAGTGCCCATTCTAAACGGGCCTGTTTGGAATGTGCCGCTAGTTTGGCTTGTGGTGATGCTGGTCACAGGGTTTCTTTGTGATATTGTAAAAGTGACCTGCAGCAGAAGAGCTGTTCACATGTTTGTTCGAATGTTATCACAATTGCGTGTTCAAATAACAGTCGACATTGCACTTCACTGGACCCATTCGGTGTTGAGACCTGCGAGCTAAAGACTGACAGAGATTTTTGGAACTTTTAGATAGATGCTGCCAAGTTACTAATGTTTGAGGAAAACCTTTAGAATGGCTTTTATTCATTAACTAAATCTACTTTGTTAATTATAAATATTTGCTTGTTCAACAAATCAAACCATTTGCTTTTTGCAGTCTCTGTCATATGATTAGTAAAACAGGTGGACTCAGTAATGGCTGCCCTGTCAGTGCTTAATATAACCACCATTTGAACTTTTGTTTTCTTGCTGCTTATTTATTCACGTCTGTGAGCAGTTACATTTGAAAACTTGACTTGCAGTCTGCTGATTCCAACACATTCCAACTGAAGTGTCTGTACGAGTGGAAAAGAGGAGGACACTCAGTTACTTTGACATAAACCCTGAACGTGGAAGTTTTCTAGTGCTGCTTCAATCTGCTGCTGCCTTTGCTTTGTCGGATTGTTGTAAACGGAGGAAATCATCATATGTGTGTGTCTGTGTTTGCAGGGCTGTAAGATGCGAGACCACATAGTGAACCTACCTGATGAAGAGAGCTGTGATGAGGTGACCTCAGCTCAGACCAGAGTCCTCAATGACCTGCTGCTGCACAGAGACGCAGTGTGTGTGTCCAACACACCACCGGTAGATGGGTGAGCAACAATTCTTCTTTTTCTCCCAGCATGTTATTGTTTCAAAGGAGTGTTGGTGAGAGAGGGTAATACAGTCCTCTGATGATGTGTGTGTGTGTGTGTGTGTGTGTCAGTACTGAGGAGAGTCCGTCCAGTGCCGAGAAGGTTCAGGACTGTGATGTTCTCTTGGAGCCAACACTCCTCAGACCTCTGAGAGGAGACGGCAGCACTGTAAGTCTCCCTCTCTCTGTCCGTCTGATGCTTTTCATCTGTTCACCTTTGTGTCTCTACCTCGGTTCTTTCCCTCCCTCTGACCTCAGCTACTTTCTCTTTCTTACCAGTTTTCCCTCTTGAAAAACTGGAGTCTGCAGCTGGTAGGGCTTTCCCCTCATTCCCTTCATTACACAGTGTCTGCTTCTAACCTGGGATTGTTCATTTTGTTAGAAGGGAACTCTAGACGGGTTGTTTTACTGAGATCCCTTTGTTAGATCAGTCAAAATGTCGGCTAATGTCAGTTTCATCAAGCAACTGAGTGGTAATGTGTGTGACCTCTCAGAGGCACCAGTCTCTTCTGTCAGAGGACGAGGAGTACACCACGGGGTCAGAGGTCACTGAAGATGAGGTGGGGGATGAAGAGGAGCTGTCCAAGAAACAAGGTGAAATAACAGTGTACTTTTATCACAATGTCAAAATAAGTATTAATTGATTTTATGATAGATTAAATACAGGCAGCTTTTCTTTTGGTATTTTACTCTATACTTGACTAGAATCATAACTTATAGTTACAACTAATATTATTCATAATTAACTTTCTGTTTAACCATTTAAGAATTAAAAAATAAAAACTTTGACTTCACTTCTCCTCATCAGCAGTTAAAGTGTTGGTTTGACAAAAATATCTTAATGGGTAGCAATGGGTAAAAAAAAGGATAATTGTTTGTCTCACTATTTTTGTTAAATGTTTTCACTATTACCAATATAATGTCATGTCATACATGGGAGTAATCCCCCTCGCCGCATCACAAATGTCATGTTTGTTAATTTATCAATGAATTTTGGTTTATTGACTCGAGCAGCAGCTTCTCTTGAACACAGAGTCCTTTTTGTAGTTTAAATGATTAAATTCTTTATAGCACTTCATCACTGTTCTACTCTCACTCTGCATTTTATCATTACATTGTTCCAGTCTTTGCATTTTGAAGACTGGAAAATAAAACAGTTGCTGTGTTTGTCCAGCAGGTGGCGTCAGATGCTGTTGATATATGTTTGGTTTCTCTCTCCAGCTGCTAAGAAGGCAAAGAAGGCTCACAGACCTCTGAAGAAACAAATGTCCTCTCCCAACTTCCAACGCAAAGACAAACCAGAGAAAGTGAGTCGGTGATTTCATTAATATTCAGTCCACACTCCTCAGTGGAGTAAAACCCTGCAGAGGGAAACCTGGACGTGTTCACTGCTTTGGTCTTTAATTCAGTGTCAGGAAGCTGCACAGAAAAAGTTCTGTAACAGGGTGTGTCAATTATGGAAACGTCTTGAACATTGATATAGAATGTGGGTTTTCAAAGTAGAGTCACTTATATTTTATATGAAGTTAGATATACAATATTAGTATCAGGGCCATATGAAGAAACTAATATTCTGTGATTTCGAGAAGAAAGTTGTAATATTACAAGAATGAAGTTCTGATTTAATGAGCAAAAGGCATAATATTATATGAATAAATAACATTTTAAGGAAAAAGGCAGCAAGGAGAATTTGTGTTTGAGTTTCACTCCTTCTGGATCCCAAATCTTGAACCAATCTCATGTCATGCCCATGTGACCACTGGTTTCTTGCACAGTGAAGTCCTGATACTTATAATATGTATGTAATGTATTTAGTAATATGTAAAACTTAACTAAAGTACAACTTAACAAAATGCTGCCTATTCCTCTCGCAAATGAACTACAATTATTCTTTCAAATTTACGACTTTTTTCCCATAATATTACAACTTACATGTCGCAAATTATCACCTTTAATAATATTACAACTTAATTCTCGCAAATGTACCACTTATTCATGTAATATTATGAGTTTATTGTTGCAAATGTATGACTTTATTCCTGTAATAGTAACACTTTACTCACGCAAATTTACAACTTTGATTTTATAATATTGTGACTTTATTTTCCCTTTAAGTGGCCCATCGTACAATATACATAAAGTTAATTCAAGCAAAATAATTCATCTTGAAAGAAATTAACAGTTGTCTCTAATATATATGCATGACTGCTCTAAAACACCTACTAAAGTGACACAGTTGAACCACAAACTGCATTGTCACTTCTTCTTGTTAATTCCTGCTCAAACAACACAGAGCAGCTGGAACATTAGTTTACGCTTTAATGTTTGAAATCCATAACTCTTGTGTTTTTCTTCCCTTGCAGTCACAGACGAGGGACAACACACCTTTCGTGTGAGTTCATCTGCAAACACCATCATCCTCACACACGTTCCTCTCACACACTTGTGTATCTGCTGCAGTAGTTACGTGCCTGACGCTGTTGGTGCTGCTTCTCAGTGCTCGTGTCGGCCGTTTGAATGAGCTCTGCCTGACGCTGGTGCCTGTGGTGTGTGTGTTTTGTAGAGTGAGCGTTCAGAGAAGTAAGTGGGACAGCTCTCGCTCCATGCGCTACAACCAGGACGCTCAGAGAGAAGAAGGTAAAGGAGGCGTCCACAGGAAGTCAATGTTATTAATACTTCTATATTTTTAGGCATGTCAAGTATGTATTATCTATTCATAGCAGAACGAGTCCTACTTGATTATTTTATTATGACATTTACAACTGTCCAGTTGTGGTCAAAGTCACTGTTACCTCACAGAACATGTATGTGTCCAAATACAAACAACATGTCAGGAACACAGTGGGAAATCCTTTCAAACTTGAACCTTCACTTCACTCACTTTGATCTATGTGGTCTCTGTGACGTTAGGTTTTGTGAATTTATCAGGAATGTGAGTTGGGAATTTCATTACATCTGGCAAAAACATTTACATGAATATTTTAGTTTATCACTTGTGATCTTTGAAGAAACTGCTGGCCGATTTTTATTCAGAAAATCCCATGGTTGTGTTTCAGTTTGGACAGAAACAGACTTTTTGAAACAATTATTGTGGAGGTAGAAACGTATTCAATAATTAAAAAATTCAAACAATAAGTATCATAATACAATTTTCATCAATAGCAATACAACAACGGTTCATTATATAAAGATATAATACTTAAGCATTGTGAAAGCACTGTGAGGAGTTATAACAAATAATTGATTGTTATGTCATGATTGTTGTTTATCAAGTTTTTGTTTCTTTTCTTTATTTTTAAACCACAAGCCTCCTCAGGAACTTTACACTGAAAAAAATTCTAATGGAACATTTATTGTGATAATTATCGATTTTAACTGACATGAACATTTTTATCTGGATCATATTTTGGACTATATTGCCAAGGTCAAAGGTCAATGTCAGTGTGACTTCAACGACAAAATGCACCAAATACCTTTTATTTAATTCCTTGAAGGTCTTCACTACTTATTTAGAGAGGAGTAAGACATGAATGTAGACTGTAACTCTTTAGTTCTACTCATTACTGTTTAATCGTCTTTATGAACCAGACCAGCGTCGCATGGTGGAGATCATCGGCCACCTGACGAAGACGAGGTTTGGAGACGAGGAGCAGAGCAGATCCAAGGAAACTAAAGAGGTGTGTGTGTATGTGTGTGTGTGTGTGAGTGTGTGTGTGTGTGTGTGTGTGTCTGCTGATAGATATGGTATGTATGGCAAGTCATCACATGTGAAGAATCAAACTGCTGCAGGAAATGTGACCAGGATTTATTCACAGCATGAGGCTGTTGTTGTCAGCACAGTTGTTCTAGTTGTTGCAGCTGCCTGAAGTTGGATTGTTTTTGGACTGTGTGCCTGTTTGTGTGTGTTTGTTATTGCAGCCGGCCGGGGGAACCTACTCCAGATTGGAAGGGCAGTTTAAAAGTACATCTCAAGCCAGACAGAGTTCAGAGAAGACACCCAGGTTAACACACAGACACAGACACACACACATACACATATGTGTACATCTTATATGTCATAATCTGACCACATCTTCTTCTGCCTCTTCAGATCTAAAACTCGCTACGCTCAGATCCGGACGACGTAAAGGACCCGATGGGAAGAAGGCCTCTGAGCTGATGAAAAGACAGATCAGAAGAAAGGAGGAAGAGGCGAGATCTTCCTGTGTGGAGGAAAGTAACTTCCTACCGGCAGCCCCCTCCAGCACGGCCACCTCTTATAACTGTGGACCCTCCTCTCACCCTTACCCCCCCCCCCTCTCTGCTTATCTCAGGTGACTATGTATGGATCACCGTTAACTGCGTCCTCTATCACTCAGCTCGCTGTGTATTTGTGCAGCTGTGACCAGTCTTGGAAAAACAAGGAGAACTCTGGATCTAGCTCAGCTCTTAGGAAAAGCACGTTGACGACCTCAGTGTTTCTTCAGGATTTCGTTTTCATTTGGAGCCAGTGAAGTGCAGGTTGAACATGAGAGATGCTGGTTTATGAAGTTGAACTGTTTAGATCCGAACTGTTTAGAGCCTGAGAAGCTTTGAGAGTAAAAGACGATAGGAAAAGATCCGACCTGAGATCTGTGACAGCACAGACAGCTCAGCTTGTTTCTGCTCATCACAGCACATCAGTCAGTACATTTAACTCTGCACTAATTGTCATTGTCTAATGTGGCGAAGCTCAGACGTCTGGATTCGACTGATGCTACAATAACTAACAAATGTTTTAACTCCCAGTTCTTATAGAGAGATGTGTAGTCACCTCCATCTGTTCTGGAATGTGAGTGTTCTGTATGACACCGGGACCAATAAAACATGAATGACACTGACCTTCATTTTCTTCTCGTTGTCCACTTGGTGGCAGTATATCCCCTCCAGGGAGACGCTGGGACCTCCAAAGTTAACTTTGCCCCAGTTAGACCACAAACTGTCCCCTCTGCTTTCAGCTAACAACCAGGTGATATCGCACACTTTTCATCTGGGGGATTTGACTCTTTGCTAACTGTGTCTTCTTAGTTTCTCTTTTTTATTCTTGTGCATGAGACCAAAAGAACCAGTGCAGTTTGTAGAAAGTGTGAAAGTCCTGTGCAGAGGGTTGGTATGTGCCCCTGGGTAGAGGGTCAACCACCCTCTCTGTTTGATAGCCTCCGATCAGTGGGTGTGTTAACCTGGCTCTTCCTGTCTAACTTACTCACGGGGGTATTAATAACTGCTCCTGCCCACAGAGCGCACACAGAGCGGGGCATAACGGGGTATAGAGTGGAGAGAGAGCTGGCTTTTTTTTCCCTCTGGTGGGCAGGTGGGGGCTCCCCCAGCTGTTCCCTCTTCTCCTCGACAGCGGATGCCGAGAATGGCTGAGGATCTCTGGATCTGGGTCAGGAAGGGAGGGAGGGGTCCAGTTACAGTACAGCCGGACTGAATTATGGTCCCAGAGAGATGGTTAGATATGCAGCATCAAAGCAGACATATGCAGCAGTAATGCAGCGGGAGAGAGAGATGCTGAGTCCACACAAGACCACAGGCAGCCCATGCACAAAGTAGTTCTACTGCAGAAGAAGAAAAGGCCCCCGGGAGGCACAGCTAACAAAGAAACCCACATCTGAGATTTGCAAAAGACAAATCAACCCAACGTCCTAATAACAGGAGTTAATGTAGAGTTTAGAGTCCGACAGCGGATATCTGTTCAGGTCCAGCAACTTCCTCTCTGGTTGCATCAGAGCCGACAGGTTGTTGGACTGGTGTCAGACGAGTGTTTCAACTTTCACTGGAAATGCATCATCATAACCTTCACTGTAATACCAGTAAGTTAACAGGGATTAGTGACCGGGCTCGCCTTACACTTCACCAGCCGTGGCCAAACGTGTCTGAGCGGAAGCAGTCGGATGCTGCTGGAACACCGTGGTACCAAGGGACGAGAGTGTGTGAGGTGTGTCTGGGTTCAGGTCACAGCTGTCCAGGTGAGACTAGATCCACATCTGGGATTTACACACAAACGACAAATATATTGTTATTTTCTATTTACTTGTTTAAACCAGAAAGTTTATATTTGTCTTATGTCACAAACAAATCATAACAAATTCTCATAATACTGATGATTCAACATTTCTTATATACAGGGCCAGGTTTAAGAGGATTTTATTTGAATTTTGCATTTTAAGAATAAAGGTAAAATGTCAAGACTAAAATCTAATTTTGTTTACTGAGGATAACTTTTTTCTACTTTGAAATTAAGTACCAATGTTGAGAATACACTCAAATATCAGACTTCTAACATTACAAAATGCTTTGTGCAGATGAACTGGTGAAGTTCTGCCTCGGAATCAGCTTTAGCTACAGGCAAATAATTTTTCTTTTAGCTCATAAACCCAGTGTTATAATCGGTGTTCAGTCTTTGGAGAGGTTGTGCAGAAAAGTGTGTCTGTTCATTAAGAGAAACTAAACCAACACTCCCAGGATGCAACATTCTGGCAGCTCACACACGTCCATCACTACTACTACTATTTCCACTAAATTTATTTTCTAAATTAAAACCTATTGTCCTATACCTGACCCTGATATGCGTATGTACTTCAGCTAATGTGATGTTTTTAACCAGAAAACTACTTGTTTTTTACTAGGAAACAATGATTTGGTTTAATGATGTTGAGATAAGACCCTAATATTCTGTTAGACCATCAGACAGTTTTGATTTGAGTACACTAACATTAAGAATAGTTTTAAACCCCATAGGTCTGTACAGATGATGGTTACTAGTATCTTTATATTTTTTTTCATTCTGACTTTAGTGACTGTATGATAAGAACTACTTTAACATCAATGTATTATATTTCAAATGCTCAGTGGAATGAGCTCAGTAGTAAGTGATGTTACGGATATCTGTCAGGGAAGTTTTCATCCTGAACATAACAGATGAACTGTTTGGTTAAAAAAGTGAAATATAAATTGTAGTTATTTTTTCCACATCCCAGGATTGTGCCAACACATTATAACTTCATCTGCTTCAGATGTATTCAGACTGCAGGGTCTGAGCTTCATTTCATGCAACACTCAAGTGTTACCTGAATATTAGTTTGAGCTTCTGCCTCGTTTAGACAGTTGATTAAATATTCCCGAATTTTTTTTTTTTTTTTCTTTCTAGCATTTAAATTTACATCTCAGTCCATTCATGAAGAAGTGATGAAACAAATGGTGATAAAATACGTGTCCAGGTCGTGAAATAAAGAAATCTGAGCGGAGGCAGGGTTATAAAATTCTCAACTTTAATCAGTTCAAAAAGCTCACAACAAATGTAACACCTCGAGAAGGGAAATTTGCCATAAGAGATCGGGTACTTATTTGGATTTATACATTCTTTTCCGAATTAAACTCGTTGGCATTTCCTTTTGCTCTGTGGACAAAAAGCCTTTTGTTTATTGGACAGAACTCAAAACAGGTACAAATGAAACAAAAATGCAAAAATACAAAATTAAATGTAAACCCAGTTTTATTTTTCATTTTGCTCTAAAGGTAGTGTCTTGAAGCACTACTGCATGGTAAACAATCTAAATTAGTACAATTCAAAATCTTGAAAGCCATCTGAGTTAAACAGGAGTTGTTATAAAGATGCAACCAACCAAGAACCCATAAATACCTCTGCCACGTCCGTAAAACATCCCATTAATGAAGGCTCACAAATGAGCAACAATCCTCTTAGAGGAAAACAAAACGCTGATGTCGACTAGGCGACAGCACACACGCACACACCCACAACAAAAAAGAAATAATAGAATAAAAGGAAAAAAATTTCCCATGGTAGTAAAGATGCTATACAATTGGGATGATATGCACATATTCGGTTTTGCTTTCCCTAAAAACAACAACAACAAAAAACTCCTGCCGGCAGCAGCCAAACACTTTTTTAAGCTGAAGCAGAACTCGGTAGCAACAGATGCTGAAATATTATTCAGCATCTATCAGCCTTCATTCAAAATCTGTTAGATTCACATTCTCCCACAATGCCGTGGGGCACCAAATAAGCGGCGTGTGTGCCTCTAAAAGAGCCACTTCCTGTCTGTCTCGCCAAAGGTCTAGAAGCCTCCATGCCCGAAGTGACACATATGGTGTCCTCACAAAAACCCTGCTCTGACTGTATATATATAATATATTTATATATAAACAAATATATGAGGGGGGAGGAAGAGCTGAGAAAAAGAAAGAGGAAGGTGAAGGGAACAGAACGAGAAAAAAAAAAAGACAGATTGTAAACGTGTCCTAATCGTTACAACCTCATCATGCAGGTCAGATGGAACGGAGAGCAACAAAACATGAGCTCAGATTGATGCTTCTGGAAAGAGCTCACACAAAAGGTTCCCATAGAAAAATGCAGATTATGTAAAAAGGGCCACAGGGTGACGCGGTTTCATTTACAGGATATTGGCATCGTTTTGGTCAACAAACATCCAGTGGGACGGCCCCGCTCTGCAGAGGGGGAGTGGCCTCCCACCACACTCAAGTGCCTCTCTTGGGTTTTGTTGCGTTTGCTGTGGTCAGGGTTTATTTGTTTGTTTTTGTTTGTTGGTTGTCTGGAGTACTGTACAGTTTGGTTGAGCTGCTGCTCAGTCACACATCTCCTCTGGGATCTCGTGAGGGTTGAGGATGCCCGGCACCGACATCTGGATCTTGTGTTTCTCCTCCTGAGCCTGACGCAGCGACGCCTCCCTCTCCTCCAGGAACAGGTCGGAGGTGTCCTCGCCCGCAAACTCCTGGAAGAACAGCGGAGGAGAAAGAAAGGCTTCGGTCAAACTTCACCTCCATACATCCATCCATCCTACTGTATGATCCTGACTGGGGAATCAACTAATGATCCTGTTGTGATCCTTCATCTGTTGATTCATTTTATGGTCAATTGATTGGTTTAAGAAAAATGTCAATATATATAAAGCTCAATGTGACATCACATTAATCTATTTTCTGTGAGAAACAGAAAGTAAATTGTTTACTCATTTTGTGTCATAATAAATAAAGTTGTTGAAAATTATACCTATTTTACAACAAAATTTGCAGGTGTACATAGTTTTTTAAAGGCGGTAACACTTGCTTTAAAGGGTTATTGACTCCTTTCCTGTTTTCCTTTCGGGTTTTTTTTCAATCGGTGTGTCATGTTCGACGTCATGAACGCTCTCTCACCTCGCAGTCTTGCCAAATTAGCACGTTCACCCGGGTTTCATGTTTCCATCACTACTCATCGAAGCAGGAGCCGATAAAAAAAACGTGTCTACCGCAAAGTCATTTGACCTGGGAGTGGATGTCGATTTAATCCATTTCAATTGCAGACAAAGACCAGATGTTAGGGGGTTACTGACCAGCAGGAAATGGCCTTTAAGGGGTTTCGCCTTAATCTTGATTCCATGTGAAAATATCTTAAATTTTGAAATGATCATCGTGAAAATAAACACGAATAAAGCGGCACATAAAACGATCTTTCTTGGATCCGGACAGCTGAAAAGTGGAGCCATCAGCAGACAAGAAAGAGTCTACATGTCCTTCAGTGGCCTATCACATCTCTGTCATACACAGATTTATTCCAACAATAAACTGGCACAGCAGCCACAAACCTCCTATATATTTAGAAGGGAACCTGGCCATGGAGGAAAATGTTATTTCTGGAAACAGCAGCTAACCAGTAAACTATGTAGTCACTGATAACCTCTGTGAGAAGAGACAAAGGCTGAGCAGTCGTAGACAGAGCTTGGTTACATTCACCTTAACAAACAAACAGAATACAAATACAAGGACGTATTTATACTGTACCTTAGGAGGAAAAAAAACTAAGGTTTCTCTATTCAAACCGATTCTCATGACACCTAGTTGAAATTGCGGAACTGAAAGTTGTCCCTGACTCTAACAACCTCACCTTTATCTGGACTAAAAAGTCCCTGAGGTGCTCCTTGAAGGCAGGAATGTCCTGGTTTAAGCTGAACAGCCCGGTCACGAACACCTTCACCTGAGCACTGAAACACAAACACATAAGACACGGTGAGGATTTACCTGCAGTGTGTTTGTCTGTGTGTGTGTGCGTGTGTGTGCGTGCGTGTGTACTCACTCTTGTAGATGAGGGAAAGCGGTCTTGAGCAGGTTGGCCACGTACTCTTGGATGAAAACCTGGTTGTTGGTGGGGTTGGCAGGGTTCAGCCCCGTTGTGATCTTCCCCTCCTCCACCAGGTTGAACATGTAGGCCAGGATGGACGCGTGCATGGTCAGGCCTGCAGGATACACACAACAGCACCCACACATTTACTTTGGAGACTTCCAAGTGTGTCCTCGTTCTAAGGGTGTTACTCAGGTGTTACTATCAGGTCCTGGGGCCCTGGGTGTCCCCTCATCTGTCCTCTGAACTCACCGGCAGTGTGCGACGTGTCCGTGACCACAGAGAAGATGTGTTGCAGGATGTCACAGAAGTACGTCTGGTAGAAGCTCTGAGCGGCTGCTTCCTCCTGGGCTACGTTCTGCAGCAACGTGTAGAGAATCTGCAGACCTGGATGAGAAACATGAACGCATCCTTAGGTCAGCATTCTTTACATTACTTCCTCACCTCAGGACCGTTACACCTGTACATTAGTCTCGGTCCAGGAGCCTGACTTGGGATCTAAATACGAGCCCTCTGAACAATGCTGAGGTAAAGGATCACCGTGCACCTGCAGTGTCACATTTCTGCATTTTAAACAGATAAAGTGAGCCACAGAGTTTTCACTGTTAGAAGATTAGTCTTACCGGTGTCTGCAACGTTCCTCATGGTGTGTTTGAAGGCCCAGATGATGGAGTCCAGCACCAGTTTGAACTGGGCCGGGGGGATGGCGAGGAATGCAGGGAAGCAGTGAGAGTTGACAGCTTGCAGCAGGTAGAAGAAGTGGGTCCTGTGCTCTGGATACTCCTCAAAGTTCTGGTGGAAACACACAACACTTGTTTCAATATGTTCTCGCCTTCTATATAGTGCAAGAGGTCAAGTTTAAACATTGTTATAAGGCCTGCAGAGGTGTTGAGAGAGCAGCTGCATCAGTGGGTGTGGATCATTTATTCCATGCAGGAATATTATTACTTTGTTTTTTATTACTGTATTATCCCGCCTATAGTGTATTCATATTTATATATATTTATTTTTATCCTGCTCATAGTGTATTCACAGTCCGTACATCTTACAATTCCTATTAATACTGTAATATTCCATATATATTTCTACTGTACAGATCTTATTTATTACTTTTTTCACTTTAATATGCACGATACTCTGCACTTTTACTGCCTTTTTTTTGCACTTCTGGTTAGATGCTAAACTGCATTTCGTTGCATATGTACTTGTACTGTGCAAATGACAATAAAGTTGAATCTAATCTAATCAGAATCAGCACCATGAGTTAATGTGGCTTTTCAGCAGCGCTGGGATGTAACAAAGTACATTTACTTCATTACTGTATGAGCACATGTCTCTGTATTTTACTTAAGTAGATTATTACCGGTACTTTTACTGCACTACATGTATCAGCAAATAGCTGTATTTCTACACAACTGAATTTTTACAATTTTCGAGAGGTTTTCTATATTCCAAAGGAATCAATAATGAGAGTGGGATTGGTCCACTGATCAAATCTGAGCAGGCAGGTAACATTAGACCACGCCTCCCGCAGCAACTATATCACCATGGTCCAGACTGGACAAACCAAACTCCTTGTGAGTTTTTTTATGACAACTGAAGGCTTCAACAGTTTCTCTTTCGTTTTTGGAAGGGGAGGGTGGGGATGAGGGCTATTCAGCTGCAACATGCACCTTCACCACTAGATGTCACCAAATTCTACAAACTGAACCTTTAAGTACTTTTACTCAAATAGAAAACTTATTGTGGTACTTTTTATTTATTTTTTATATTTATTTGTACATTTACTTTCACCCAATAGTTTCAAGGTTGGATTAACACTCTCACAGACCTTCAGGAGGCTCAGATCACTTCTTTGATCCACTGTTCAACTTTAATGTAACCAATCCCTGAACTGTTGATTATTTATCAATTAAGCCAAATCCGATAGTTTTGTCACTGAAAGATTCCATTAACAGAAACTGTTCATTTTGGCAGAACAACGTCAAGTGGGACAACTCCCAAAATGCAGCCAGTCGACCAATGGTGTAACTATCAAAAAACTGACTTAACCCTCTCCCCCTCTCAGACCTTCAGGGATGTGACACTCGACTGTGTCCTGTTTAGCCGAGAAGGAACTGTATGCAGTCTGCTCATCTGCTTTCTGGTTTCAGAAATAACAGCTCAAAAGTGTAAATGACTGACAGATTTTTTTATTGTTTTTCACCTATTTTCCTGTGTTTTCTCTATGTGGAGATTATTGAAGTGTCATTTAATCAGGTGGGTTCACATCTGGCTTCTTTTTGGAATATGAAATCAAACCCTCCAGCCGAGGACGACTGAGCTGCAATACTCCATGAAATTAAGTTTTCTGAGTAACTGACCTATACTTTGATACTACAATATGAACTTAATGTATACATAATGTATATACACTAAAAATTCTTTAAACTTTAATATATATATATATACATATATGAAATACACAAACACATACAATGTAACTGTAACAACATGAAAGTCCCAGTTCCTGTAATGTCTCTGTCAACCAACATCCTTTTTCTAAAATCTTGTTTTTTTGATGACTAAGAAAACACCTACTGTTATCACTATCTAAAGGTTGTATTCAAACTAGTGCCAATAAATGGCAAATATTTAACAGTCTCACCTTGTTGATCATGTTTAGGGTGCACTCAAAGACGGCATCAAAGATCTGGGGGATCTCGCCGGTGATGTGTCCCCCCAGCTTGTTCACAATGGTTGCCATGGTGCTGAGGACTTCAGGTTCTCGGGCGGCGGGGACATTTCGCTGGTAGTCGATGAGGACGGCGTCAAGCAGTGGTGGAACAAAGTTTTCCCCGACCTGGAAGATGACAGGAGAGATCCACATGGATCAACATCCTTACAGAGGAAGAAAGGCAGGAGCTGCCACATCTTAATTACAAGGGAAATTCTAAGTCCTCTTTGGGTCAAGATCAAGTTTGTAACCTGTGAACATTCCTCGTTTTTCATGAAGTGCTTTGAGGTGTAATAATCCACTGAACAACGCAACATTAAAACCAGTGACTGGTTCTAATGTTGTGGCTGATCAGTGTTTTTGAACTTAATCAATGGTAAATAACAAACTACAATTATTTGTTTAAATTCAATTACTAACGGCTCAGAATAAACTATTTAAAAAAGGCTACAAATATACCCTGATGTGCTAAAATATTAAAACCAGTTAGTGGTTTTAGTTTGGCTGCTCAGTGAATTACACAGAGACTGAATATGAATTATTATGCTGATAAAGACAAAGCTGAGGGCAGAAACAACCAAGTCCTCCACAAGGAAATGTAGTTTTGTGCTTGATCTAAAAATACCAACAGGATTAGTTGTACTTCTTTTCTACCGTCAGCCGGTTCATTGATTGCCACAGTGCGCAGTGACAATCTCCGAAGATGCACAACGGTGAATATATATCTCTGCGGTTTACTCAAGAAGTAAGATATACTTTTACTTTGTGAAATTAGGTCACCACCCCAACATATTTGGACCATTGTTCCTCATGCCAGCATTTGAAAAAGATGAGGTTTTTCTTCCACATTTCTCACCATCTGTGGGTCGTTTGATCGGCTGACCCAGCCTGAGATCAGTTTCAGAGTTTCTCTTTTCACTGTCCTCATACTCCGGATCAAGGGCTGTTTTGTCACCATCTCACCTGCACACAAAAAGAGAAACATATCAACACACTGTATGAAAAACATTCAACCACGACCTAGTATAACGCTTCTGGCTGAGTTTTGTGAAACTGCGTGAAAACAGAAAGATGAAGAAGAAAGGCTAAACGGGCAATAGAGCCGTTTTATGAGCCTCTGTATTCCCGATTGCATTTGTATAATTTAGTTTGGTAAATGTCAAACTGGTCCCCAGCAAAACATTAATATTATGTTTATGCAGGAGTCTGTAATGGATAAAATATACTTTGAGATGATAAATTAGCCATGGAGATTTTAAACCAACATTTCAGTTATGGTATTGGAATATTTACCCAGTTAAAAGCAATGATGAAAATCAGTTAATAGGATTGCCAGAAATGGACATGCCCAACAAACATCATCATCACAGCACATCTGTATTCATATTTCCTTCCCCTACAGGTGATCCTGGTGTCAACCACAATTTACTACCTTTCCTTGAAAAGCTTATTTGCTCAGCAGATATCTTTGCTCTAAATTTCATACACTTGCATTTTGTTATCAGTAGATACAAAGTCAAACTGACTAATACATTATTGTCATTATTTTTCATGTCACTATCTGCCCCCTGCTCCGAGGTACATTTTGTGATATTTGATCATAACTGACAAAGCTAAAGAAAAAAGTCTTTAACAGAACTTAAATATTTTTAGGACCAACTAAAAAAATAACTAATTGATAGATTGTGAAGGTGAGTGCAGCCTGATCTTTCATTTCCTGATGAACTCTTTCCACACAAAGTACAAACACATGCCACTGGAAGCATGTGGGCATTTTTCAAACCTGGCATCTCACTGATGCAATGCTGGAGTTACACAAAGAACAGAATGCCATAACAACAATGAAGCGTCAGAGTCTAAGCACAATATTGAGCTGATCTGTTCACAGGAATTAAAACACTATCACATTCGAAATATGTGCAAGTGCAACACAGAAGAGTTAGTATGTCAGGTCAGGAGTCATTTGCTGGTGTTATTCTGTCCAGAGACATATTAAATGGTTGGTTAGGATGTTACAGTGATCATATAGAGCGCATCTCCATGTGTCTGCTGCTTACAGAGCTGCTATACCCGCAAACTGATAGAAGAACAACAATGAGATCAACCTACACACATGTTATGAGTGAGTTGTAAGATCACAAACACACACCTCCCTTACCATTGGTCTGAATGGCAGCAGATATGTTCTCACTGAGGCACTTGTAGACATTGAGCATGTCGAGGTAAATCCGTCCCAGCTGGATGACAAAGGGGTGTCCCACAGCCTTACACGCTCTGACGTTGGTCTTCAGGATGCTGCCCAGCTGTTTCACAGTCTCTGGGTCCTTCAAGATGTCCACGTTCTGAGAGGCGAGTGGCAGGAGGAGGAATGGAGATGGTAATAGATTAACACTCTGTTTTTGTGTGTCGTTCATAGATGTATAAACTGATATGTCGGGTAATAGTAGACTTGTGTCTTACCTTAGTGGCTTGTTGGATAATGCTGTCCCACACTTGATTAGGTAGCAGCATGTATTTCTCTATAAGGTGCTCCTGAACAGCCTGGTCTGTTTGGGCTCCGATCATATAACCTACCGCCTCGTAAAACGTGTGCACCTGGACACAAAGAGGGAGAATGATCAGCACGCCACATTGAGCAGGCAAGTGAGATGATTCATTTAGGGTTAGTGGAATTTCTGTTAGAAGGCTTGTCTTCTATTGCAAATTCTACGATTATAAAAAAAATTCCATGTGTGTCACTGTGCTGACCTGTTGTGGTTGGAGGTCACAGATTATGGTGTTGATGTTATTGAGGATCTCATCGATGAAGGGCATCACCTCTCCCACTTGCACCTGGATAAAGTGGCGCCGGCACTTCTGGGCAATCTTGATGAATGTGTCACAGGCCATATCCTGAACTCCGTCATGGGTCTCTGATGAAGGGGCCAGGAGGATGATGTTGAAAAAATATAGGGATTCTCAAAATAACTTTTATTCATTTATCAGTGTCATGGTCTTAAATTTCTCACCGTGCATGAACTCAAACAGCTTGTTGACCACAGTTTTGAGGAACTTCCAGTGGGCTCTGAGAAAGCGTGGATACTGGCCAACGATATACATGATGTTGGATGCTATGATTGCCTTGTTGTCCTTTCCTCTCTTCTGCTCACACAGACCCAGCAGATCCTGAGACAGTGGAGATAACTCAGCATCACACAACATGCAACACAGGCTCAGGAGTCAGTGTTCGTAAATGTAGACAGGCTTCAGAAAGTATTCAGAACCATTCGCTTTCTGCTAATTGTATTTATTGTGCTGTCCAATTAGTTTAAATGGTACACGCTGTTTATAAGATTTTATATATAATCTTTTGAAGACATTGTAAAGATTTGACCACCGCACCACCAGCTCCTCTCCTATTCTGTCTCATGAGTGTGGGAAACATGGTCTTTGATGTTGAACTGCTTAAATATAAACTTTTAGAATTAATAAGCTTGTTTTTTTATTTTACTACCTATATGGACTAGTGCTACCGGATTTTCACTATCACGTAGCAACTCTACGTAGGTCTTTTTCATACCTTGATAACTGTGACCAGGAATCTCTTCTCGTCCTCTTCGTGCATTGCCCCGCTGATTGAACCGATGGCCCAGCACAATGTGTTCAGGTTCTTCCAGGACCATTCAGTGCCGTTCACCTGGTTGTGAAGCTTCTCCGTCATGATGCGTTCTGTGTCTGCGTAGTCCAAGTGAGTGAGGTACACTGCGAGATAAAAGCACAATCTTAGTATTGGTCAGTGTGTCATGGCTGCTAAACAAAAAGCCCAGAGAACATATCATAACAGAAATGAACCAGGACTAAAGCTGTTGGAAACACAACAAATGTGCAAAACAGAGAAATTTTTTACAATAAAAACATCGAAGGCCAGTGAAGTCAGTTGCATCTATCAATATATCCATCAAAAGTCGATCCGAGCAGCTGGTGCTCTACAGCTACTGTTAAACAACATAATCATCACCATCACTACATAGTTAGAATCAATGTTCCAACCACGCAATTGTAGATAGTACAAGAATAAAAGCTACATCTTTCCCTATATCACTCCATTTTTAAACAGCTTATCCTCTTCTTGGTCTAAAGAGAATCAGTCTGTCCTTGTGGACCAGGTTCACAGGTCTGCATAACTTTGGACTGTGGTAGGAAACCAGAGCACCAGGAAAAAATCCATGTACACACTTGAAGAACATCACACTTCACACAGACAGGCCTCAGCCAACAGGCAGTGCCACTGTGCCACCTGGTTATCCAACAATATTTAAATTTCACAGCAGCGTTATATAGCAGCGAGTTATATTCACCTTGTTAAAGGACTGAAGTGATCAGTCAGTATTTACTGTTGGCAGTCTGTCAGTATAAACATGCCACTGGATGACTTTTTCACACTCCATTCTCCTCCCCTCCTTTGGCATTTTAAAAGTTTACAGAATCCACATGCTAAAAATGGCATGTTGATGATTTGGATTATGCAATCACAGAGTCAACATACTACGTTTTCTGTTTTTGTGGCTTCTTCTTTGTGGAGAATTAGCAATTTTGAAGACCGGGATCAACTCCACACATAAAAAAACACTATTCAGCGGGCACATCATCACTGCCTCTTGAGCAGCACTGACACAGTGCTGTGATTGCATATGACCAGGTGGATACATCAATCAAAAGTAATGCAAAAAACAAACTCTATTTGGATATGAACAATTGAATAATACACATACAAAAGAAATGGCCAAGAAAAAGAGGTCTAAGAATAATGTCAGTGGGTGCTCTAAATCCTGAGGCATACCAAGTGTTTCTCTCATGTTCTTGTAGAGGTTGATGGAGTCTGTGTCCTTCATGAACTCTCTGACCACCTCCCCCTGGTCATTCTCCACCACCAGTACCTCCTCTGGCTTGGCCATCCGACTCACCATAAGCAGCCGCACCTGTCGCGAGAGATAAACACGTGTCAGCACGTTAACACATTGAAGAACTGCCTCGCTTATCTGACACTTGTGCACGACTCAAACATTTATTGTAGCTTTACTGCTGATTCTCAGCTACATTGGAACTAGTAACTCTTTTGACAGCCGTTTGGAAACCTGCTCTCTCGCATGACCAGTGCCAGCTGGTTCTAGTATGACTGAGCTTGCATTTACTGAAACCCTACTGCACCTCTAAACACCACCTGTCTGTGCCAGCTCCACCGTCATGTAACATATAATGTTGAATTTGTTAGCTGATGGCCATGTTGCTGATATCCCAAAACGTATTTGTCATACTGTATCATATTGCATTGGTGTGGATGTTAATATTATCAAGAGAAAAAAGGTACAATGCCAATCAAATAAATCAATGTACAGGAAAGGGTTTGTTCTTCATTAGTGGAATATATCTGGCTGTGTGCGGTACCTTGGAGAGGACAGGCAGATAGAGCTGTCTGCGTGGTGGCACGTCAAAGTGCTGGTTGCCAGAGAGCAGAGGGGACGTGGATGTAGAGAAGGGACTTTCTCTGTAGAGCTCGGCAGCCAAGTGGTTCCAATACTCCAGACAAATCTTAAAGATCTCAGTCTCTTCCACCTCTGACACCAGCAGCATGTAGTGGAGGGCCTGAAAGAGGGAGCAATGACAGTATTAATGTGGTTTACATGAGTTTTTTAAATGCAATTATCAATTCCACAAACGTCTGTATGTTGAACTCATATCTCCCAAACTGTTCATCTTATCAACTTTAAGGCATGTGTATTCTTGTGATCATAGGAAGTGCAGTGTCGAATTTGGTGCAATTTGGACCCACGATACATTCAAAATTTATAGAAAACTAATAAACATGCAACCAGCGACTATAAAACCTTCACAAACCAGGTCTGATTAACACAAAGTCAATATAACCCCTAAACTAATAAAAGCACACAAACGATAAAAAGTGAGGTGAAGTAAATTATGTTGTAGAACTGTTTGAAGAGGACTCACTACTGACAAGGAATAATTCTGAAGTAGCTCCCAAGCAAACTGGCAGGATTAGAACGGGCACTGCACCATTTTGTTTAATCTGTAATATATATTTCTGATCCATGCTGTGTATATGAGCAGAAACTCCACTATAGAAAATAAAACATTATTTCCCTGTGATTGACTTACTTCCATTAATGTTTCTCGGAGGTTGAGCCGCTTCTCAATGAGTTGCCCGTGCTCCTTGAGGAATGTGCATAGGAACAGACTGAGGTTCTGGATGAAGTTCTGCTCGTCATCCTTCCCGTTGGAGTAGGCCAGTCGAATGTTGGTGTTCAGAGGCAGCATCTAAACAGACACATTATTCAGAGTTAAATTCTACTCAGCAGTTTAGACAGGGAATTGTCAGAATTGTTTCAATCTGCACCGACCTGTTTGAGTTGACACATGGTCAGTGTGAAGAGTGTGACGAACTGCTCTTCGTACTGACTGACACTGACACCGGCGATCTCTGTCAGGCACTTCAGTGTCACATTGCGGAACATGGGCACGTTCAAGAACTGGAAACAGTTGAAACAGATATTCAGTTGAAGACTTTTTCTTCAATAATTTGTTCTGACATAGGAACAGTTAAGCAATTAAAGTTAAGTTGCTACGGGATATTGTGCGTGTGCACACCTTATACACCAATGTGCTGATCAGTTTGGTTTCAAAGATGTAGCCCAGAGGAATCCAGTTGAGAAAACGTAGGAGGGTTTCCAGAGTGGCGTGGACCAAGGGGGCATTCTGGGAATTTTCCTAAGGTGCAATCAATGAGTTGACAGATAGTTGAAGAATAAACACTGGGTTGTAACAGAATAAAACATTGTAAAACCATGCTGGAAAAAATTTAAAAAAAAGAAGAGATGATGATATGCATACCATAACAAACTGGCAAAGCTGGAATATCTGGGAGAATTCATTGCACATGCTAAAAGAAACAAAGAGACACATTAGAAACATTTACATTAAACATTATAAAACATTTACATTCAATACTGCTGCAACTGATTTTCAACAGATCCTCCTGAAAACAAAATGTTGAGGTTTAAATAAACATATTCATGTTAACTGTGAAAGATGTCTGGCTTAATTAAATTGCCACCTGCTGAGCTATGTCTAACTGATCATTACATACAATATTTTTTCTTTTTCAATGTATTGACTGAATGTGATTGATTATCTTAACAATCACTTATCAATGAAATGACATTTTCCATGTGAAAAAAAAGCCTCTGCGCATTAACCCTGTTTTATTTAATGAAAGTGAAATTACTATTTCCCATTGGAAGCTGCTTTGCACACAAGAAGTAGATGTAACAGTGCACAAAACGTTAAGTCGAAATTTGTATGAAGTCTGTGACAGCGCTAAAACCAAAGATAAATTATACTCTAGTGATAGAGTAAAACCAGAGTAAATTCCATCCAGGCATTTCAAATATCTTGTCTTCAGAAGAATGTGAGGTTTAAGTGCCCTTTACCTATGACAATTGACCGTAAACCGTCATCTGTTTATTCTAGAGTCCAATTGGACGTTAATGTTAAATTTAAAGAAGTTCCCTTGAGGTTTGCCAAAAATATCCCGTTCATGAGACGAGAATGAGACAGACGGACAGACAACCTGAAAACATAACGCCTCTGGCCACAGCTGTCACCGACATTCAGAGATTCATAAAACTTAACATGAGCAGCTTTTCCCCTCAGTTACAAGACCTCAGCTCCAGTGAACATGACTGGGGAACACCGCTGAATACGAAAGAAGCAAAATGATCTGTAGGCAAACCAGAGCAACACATTGATGATGCAATGAAACACCAACTACAATCAATTGAGCTCGACAGGAGACAACTGTCTTTGGATAAGAGGGAAAAAGCGTATTCATCTTCGATTTGCCATTCGATGCCTTGCATCACATCGAATCAAATCAAATACATAATATTTATAAGAATAACACTGATTGACTTGTCAAATGTAGCATTGTGGTAATAAAAGGTATCAATAGTTTATGGCAAATACAGCCATGCAGTCAGGGCATGACAAAGGCTGTTTGTCTGCAGCTGTGTTAGATATAGATCACAACGTGAAATTATTGGATTAACTGCCTGTAATATTTCCAAATGCCAGCACACTGAGATCATTTTTTGATGACCTGAAAGTGCTGCAATAGTTTGGACTCTTTAAACTCTGCCGTCTCAATGACAGACAAATGCTTTATTAGTACTATAATTAATTAAGCTGAATATTTAGAAATCTGATTTTAATGATATTCTACACCCTGTGGGCTTGCAAGGATAATGATGAAAGCAATTTGTAGGTCTTTACGATATAATAATCAGAATACATTTCTTTACGGTGATTTTCTTCCAAGGGTTAATATAAAACGTTGCAGCATGCTGACCTGTCTTTTAGGTGCTTGGCCTTGACCTGGGTCATCTGACCACTGGAGAAGTCAAAGACCTCCTCGCTGAGCAGCTTCAGAATCACCATGTTGTTCTGACAAAGGCTCTCACTCGTACGACTGGCCCCCACAATGTCACTGATGAAGGTGGGCCAGTGTTTGGGCCACTCCTGCTTCAGGATCTGAAGACACAGAAGCACACATGTATCAGAGTAACATCTTTTTTCACAAATCTGTGAATCCTGCTAAAATAACGATCCCTTTCTTTCAATATCAAGGCAAAAATGTGCCACAGTTTAATCTTGCAGAAGAACCTACTGTCAGCATTTAATAGTAAATAGACTGTAGACATGTCATAGACCGTATGACAGGTACACACTACACAAGCACAAGCCAGCACCACAGTGGTACAAAAATATTGGACACACATGTTTGAAGCACAGCCTTCCTGAGCATGAGAGTGGAATCTGGAGCTCTACAGTCCCTCAAGGCCAAAACAACGTTAGAGCTCAGCTGACGCAAGCAGTGACTCATTATCACTGGCATTAATGCCAAGTCACTCGTGTAGCCAGTGAGCCAATAGCTCCCTCCCTCTCACAAATATACATTGAACACACACACAAAATGCACACACAAGCACACAAAAACACGCACAAGCACCCACACACTTGTTTTAGTGTCCTGAAGTGGTCCGGACTAATTTGTTGATAGGAGGGCACACGGCAGTGAACAGCTCATTTCTGCAGCAGAGCATTAACAGGATGCAGCACTTTCCTCGAGTGAGGGAACAATTATCACCGGGAATATATGTTATATAATATGTTGTTGTTATGTACTTATATTGTGTCACTTGTGATAACCACTTTGCTGGTTAACAACTGCTACGTAAACAATGACTAGTGATCTTATATCCCAGTTTACATTCAAACAAGGATTTGGGCTTCTTCTGCTTCAATCATCAAGCCCCAACCATGAATTTTCACACATCGGCTGAGACATTTGAGAATAATTAATATGCAAATTTAATAAGGAATTGTGAACCTAACTGTCACTGACCGTTTGAGCCACATAGACTAATTAAGACTGACATCTTCAGGTAAAAAAGTATAACTACAAAAACTGAGGGGGAGCAATGAGGCAGCAACATGGAACCAAAATCCTGAAATTATATTAATATAACAACAGTCAGCATCTCTTTCCTTTTTTATACGAATTGTACAGTTCTGGGTTTCACAGACACAGCATTTGGAGAGAGACTTTATTCTGTGATAGACAATCCTGTGTGCACCTTGAGTAACAGGTACACAAAGAGAACTGGTGTTATGCTAAGCTCTGTCATACATATTTTGAAAGTTCACTGGACCCAACGATGTAGTGGAATTTCTCTGAGCATGAAAGACAGGTGTGGTTAATGTCTTTGAACGAGCAAGAGAGACAAGGAGGGTCTGAGCAAATCAATGCACTGCACAAAGCTCTACAGTGAGGCAACGGTCGAGAGATACTTCAAGTTATTCTGAATAGTAAAAAAAAAAAAAAATGAAACTGTGGCCGGGAAAATTGGATTGTGGAATGCTGCCCAAGTCAAGGTTATAAATGGATAACACTGCCACCTCAATGTAGTCAAGAATTACTTTAATGGCAAGATCAATAAACCAAGCAGCAACATTCGGAATAAATCACTGCTTGACTAAAACAAACTTTCAGTTTAGCACATTAGTCATTCACCTCAACTTTAAATCTGCCTTTAAGGTATTAAACATGCCAACTTTGATAAGCCATTTGACGACTCAGGACTTTCCAACAGGAAGCACTGAGCATTAATATGCATTTTGCTTAACTAACATGTAGTTAGTATTCTCCCAATTGTCCTGGCCAGTGAGTAGGATTGAAGTTGCAGTGTTGAAGTGGGTTCTGTGCTCCGGTGTACTACTCTCTTCCTGTCAGTGTGGATAACTTCACTGAAACAGTTTGCTGCCACAATTTACTCACACACAACTATTTGGGGCTTAGGGAAAACTCTGCAGTGTTTCAGCAGAGCCCAAAAATGGCCGGCATCATACAGACAATACTGTTCATTTGAAAAAACAAAAACACTCTTGCAGACTGACTTTAAGTATCACAGTTTCCAGTGTGGAGAAAAGAGAAACACTATCTTTACTATTCCATAAACTAAACAATACATCAGAACAGGGGGTTTGAAGTGTAAAATCAGCTGAAATATATGGCTCGCTTTTGAAAACAGTTTATTTTGACTGGTTATTAGTATTAAAGACTTACCTGAACAAGGATCATGTTCAGCTTCCCAATGTACACCTTTTCTTTCTAAAAAGTAAAAACAAAGAGGGGAGACATTTTAATAATACATTCAGTTTTTTACACCATAGTGAAAATGTAATAAAATAATATGTAGAATTAAAAAAGGTCAGAAACCAGACTAAAGGTTGTAAGATTAAAAAGGACACCAACTAAACCAAACTGCTTGGATAAAGAATATTGAAAAAATGTCTTCAGCACTCTGTATCAAGCGTTATTCTGATCAGTGTCAGTGAGCTAATACGCATGTAGCATGCTTTGCCTTCAACCAGGATCTAATCATGAGGGTAATTGCCTTTCTAACTTAATGACACATGCACCCATTGTGATGAAATGTAGGACAAACACTACGTTAGGCTGAAATATCGGGCTCATATTTGTGTGTTGTTTTAATTTGAGAGGCTTCACTATAGTCTCTCACACCGTAAGATTCAAAATGTCTAAGGCCCTGTTAAAAACTGGTCTTGAAATCTGTCCTGAGAGATCTGATCACAAATGGACAGTGCTAAGTTTGTTTGTTTACACCTGGCATTAAAATGCATCCTGAAGGGATCGGCTGTCACCATGTGGGTGATTTGTGGTAGCAAAGACCAAATATTATTGTTTTAACCCAGTCTGAGTTAACAGATGAGTCTGAGTGTGTGCGTGTGTCAGTCTAATTGTGTCAGTACAAGAGAGAGAGAAAGACAGGAGGCTGAGTCCGGAGAGGCTGAATGAATCAATGAGCTGGGTGAAGATCTGCTATGCAGAAAGGTTTTACCCATTTGATACTGTAGTGGGTCGGATGATGTCAGCTGAGTAGACAGCGCTTCATATGTGACCCGGGACCTACTTGCATTTTCAAAGTGACAAGAATGTGGCCACATGCATCCCAGACCACCTCTGAAATTGGTCTAGGTGATCGGATCTCAAGGCGCATCGACGCAGTTGGTGAATTCCCACTGTGATGGGATCACTCAGGAGTGTTGTTAATACCAGATCTGTCCTAGCATGGATCCATTTTACCATGCTCGATGCTAGAGTGCACCAAGTAATATATGTAACAAGCACACTGTAATACTTTCTCTCACACTGCAACTTATGAGTTTTCAAGTTTAATGGAATATATATTTCTAAATAGCTGGGTTCTCTTTTGAATAACAGACCATTCATAGACTTAAAGACAACCTGGTCTGCTTGGCTGGCTCAAAAATCTGAATGGCCTTCAAATGGTCTGTGCAGCTTGGTTTAATGTGTTATGTTTTGCAGAGTTACGTGCTTGAGAATCATGCAAACACCAGAACTGCTTTCTCAGCATGAAGTTAAATACTAGCAGCGGGGTGGTTGTACATTAGTTAGAGCTAGACAGCGTTTTCATTTAGCTGGCACTAGCACTCTGTAATTTTTAAATGTAGTCTTGACAAGAACTGACTCTTAACCACGGCTAACCTCTTGTTAGAAGGTAAACATGTTTGCCTCAAAACATTGTCTGGCAGCAAACAGTGGCCACTGTCTATCTCATGTCTGATCTGAATTCTAGTTTATTTTTCAATGTGCATTTAAAAGTGGGAATGAGTAAGAATGATATTGAACAGACAATGAAGAAATAATAGTTTTGATGTTATGTCAAAGACTTCAACAGCTGTGTCGCAATTTATGGACAACCTCCTTCTGTGGCTGCATTTGAAGATTGATTGCGTAACAACAGCGCAACTAGATCCCAATTCTAAGGCTCCTTAAAATGCAGCCAACAAATGCATCCTTTCATCCCTAAGCAACGGGTGGATACTTCTCAGGCCAACCTATCCCATGATGCCTTCGCTTTGGTGACCATTTTTTCAAAGAGCTAATGGCGGTGGCAAGCAACGAGACCAAAACGTCTGATGATTGCACTCTTACACGCTTTAAAAAACCAAGGGGCATTAAAACTTTCCCTTCCTTTCCAGCTGTAGCTCTGTTGGTAGGTGGCAGCGTTAGGACTGGGACAAGCTGATGACACAAATAGTGTTAAACCTCTGCAGACCAGACAGTCTCATTTCAATTCGGCCATAGCCGTCTACATGAACTATGAAGGCTGCCTCCTTTTTGGACCCTTGGACCACGTCCATTTTGTACCTCAAGAGGCAAAATTGAGTAACTGGAGCTTCTAATCTACCCTCAGTCCAACTTGAGAGGATAAGGGAGCAGTAACTGTTATAAGGCTTCTCTCACTCGTGGCTCGCCCTCCACTCCTGCCACCTCTTCATTATACCCGTCTCTGACTGATTTGGAAATCATTGCTGTCAGTCTAAGAACAACCCCAAAAAATTACAGACTACTTACATAATCCGGTTAAATTCCCCAATTCATGCAGGTTTGGCAACATTTCAACAACTGCTCTACAGTAAACTGAGGTCAGATTTATTCAAGCTAACATTAGCTCAACATGACAAAGACAACTTTGTTGTGATTGAGAAGGGTAGGGGTTTGTATGAATTCAACAGTTGAACAGTTATACATATATTATAATATTGCCGCTCTATAGTTTCATTTTAGGCTTTATTTAAGGAGGTTTTCAATTATGCTTTGCTTTTAGTTTTGAAGTGCTATTGCTTTTAGCATGATAGCAACAATACTTCTAATATTAGGCACTAAAGGGAAAAATAGTGCCTCTGCTATGACTTGTAACTTTTGTTAGGTTGGACTATTACAGACACTCACACACCATGACTTCCTACTTCCCACGCTACATTCATACAGTTGTGTTATACCCACATGAGTAACAACCAACCAAAGTCACTTATTCTCAAAGAAGTTGTTTTACCTTCTGCTTTTTTTCTTGACAATTCTACCTTCTGCTTAAGTCGTTAAGTCTGCATTTTTGTACTCGTGGAATCGTATTAAATATTATTGGCTAACGGATTTATTGGTCGGGCTCTAATAATTACACATGACTAACCTGAGACAGGGTCGACAGTTAAATAAACTAGATTCTGTATTACTAGTCAACACGGTTGTGGTCGAATGAAACTTCAGTGTAGTTATGTGTTAAGCTGTACACTAAAATGTCTAATTAAATTTAAGAATGAATTGAGTAACATGCAACACACCATCTGTGACAACTCCCTTGGTTTTAATTACAAGTCCAACATTGTTGCACCCATACATAACCCCACAAATGTATGGCTTAAAATCAAACTCAATTTACTCACCTCCACATTTGATGCATCTGATGATGTCTTGATTATGAGACCAACAACATACTTTTTTATACCTGGAAAATACACAAAGATGTAAGAAGAGTTAGTGTGCACCACATAATAAATGTGTAAATCTCAACATATCCTGACATGACTAGCTGCCTGGTGCATGTTACTCTGTCTGCTGGCTCATAAGTAGCTGAATCTGACAATCATATCCCAATATTTTTTTATAGGCGTGGTCCTCTTTTGACTTACTCTTGCCAAGCCAGTTTGTAAATACATGGATATGGGCTGCAGCTCCCACTGAACTTCTCTACTGGGAAAAAGTTTGGTCAGTTCAGTGGAAGCAACATGTCACCAGTTGTTTTCACAGACAAGTCAAGATTGTCAATGTGAGCAGAGCATCTTTAAAAACTGTTTTCAGCTCCCTCATGGTTGTTTCTAGACTGTAGCTGTACTCAGTTTTGACAATGATGTGCTGGGGTGTGGTGAGCGGAGCCGAAAAACAAGGCAATACTCTGGCACAAGGGGGGAAAAGACATACTTGCCGGTCGCCCTGCACTGGGTTTGCCACTTGAACAAAATTCAGGCATCTACGGTCAGAAGTAGGGAAGTCTTAGGTCAATGAAAAAATGAATTTTGAGCAAAATTATAAAAGAATGGAGGGAGGCAGAATCAAATGATTTGCACATGATTGTTTTATCATGTTTGTCTATTTCAGAAAAATTCCTGTTTTGCTCATACCAAAATCTTTTTTAGACATTTCATCCCACTTTTTTCAGATTCTTAAAAATAAATCTCAAACGACTTTAGCTGTAGGCAGTAAGATAAAATCGGAATTGGCAATTATGCAACAATGAAATTAAAAACTTTACATTATGGTTCTGATATATTACAACACTCTGTAGACTTTAATGTTCCTACCCATTGTCCTAAATTTAAAAAGTAGGATTTATACTGTAAACAACTTTCATACTATAATTTTCATAATAATAGTGAAAAATAGTGAAAATTTATTTTTTCAAAGACACATAATGGAATCCCTCAGATTGGATGTGAAAACTTCTGACTTTAGTAACTCTTAAAATTAGTTTAAAAAGACACTGTGGCAGAGATTAATGCATGTCAGTAATACATCGAACCTTCTTTTTGATGTGGGTACAATGAGATTAATAGGATTATAGTAACACTGGGAATGTCTATTATTCTACACAAAAACATGTGAATAAACTGGCACATAAAAATTCATCAATTAGGGCCTTTACATTGTAAAGTGAGCTGATAACTCAGATTTTATGTATCCCTGCTTCATTAAATCAGTGCTCAGGTGTTTATAGTGGTTTCTGCAATAAAACAACTTCTCAACCATTTTGCAGTGGCCAGTGCAAGCCAGTCAGGCACAAAGCAAACCAGCGTGCATAACGGGGGAATACTTCTCAACTTGGCAAAAGCGCGTCTCATGTTTAAAAGCAACCAAAGGTGACAGAATGCAAGAATTTGGTGATTTAAACCAAAAAAGAAAACGTTACCTTCACACTGATTCCTGGGAAGAATCTTCCATCTTGTTTTGATTACCGTTTCCAAAATCTGAAGAGCATAGTACTGTAACACGCAGAGGAGGGAGAAGCATTAGCAAAAAGCCTTATGATCACAGTCAACAACAAGCACTGTGTAATTTTTGTACAAACCAAAATTAGTATGAAGTGAACCAGTCTGTGATAACTTGCATTTCTTCACTGGATTTGACTGAACCACAGCTTTCATGCAGATTTTGTGGTATGCAGAATATTCACATCTTCTTTTTTTATATCTACACAAGCAGCATTGAGCTGGAACACTGCAGAAGTCCCGCTGTTTCTCCCAGCATCACACCAGACGGCAAAACACAGCAGAAAAATAAAACAATTCATTTAGCAGCTTTGGCTCTGATTGCTCCAGGGTTGGGTCTAATAGCCTAGAAAACATAACAAGGGCAATGTTAAACGTTCTTTTACAGAGACTACGGAACCTATGGATGGTCGGACATTGACAACTGGTTTTCGAATGGGACTGGTTTGAATTTGTTGAAAAACTTGATATTGGATTTTCATTTGCAATTCCTGAAGGCAACGTTTGAACCGTCAGTGTCTCCATCTGCCTCGCTACGTGCATGTGTCCACACACACACAGGTACAGTTCTTACAGCAGACAGATTGGAGCTTAAGTTCAAAAGAGCAGCTACGTTTAAAACAGTGAAATGTAATCACAGCTGAAAAGGACTTGTGCAAGAAAGAATATCCATGTGTGGTAACAAGGCCTTTATTTCAATGAGGTCACATTCAGAACAACTTTACATGAACAAGTTGGGCGTATGAAAACTGCATCCCTTGCATTCATTTTAATGGAACTATTTTATTGATACAGCAGGGGTGCCAGTGCAGGGTCGCCCCACAGAGAAGTCACACCTCAGGTTTTACTGCAATGACACCTGATGTCATTCGGTCAAAGTGCTGCAGTTGTAAATGAAGCATGTGGAAGTGCATATTCCTTGGAAATTATTCTATACAATGAATATTTTGTTATTAAGATCATGGCCTTCTGTAAATAAAATGATAACTTTCTATATAAAGTCAATCCTCCACCAAAATATTAAAGCACTGTGCAGTTTGATGAGCTTTTGAATTCATGTATGTATTATTCAAACTGAACCTCTTTGATTTCTCCAATACCTGAAGAAACACAGCCTCACAATGCAGCTTTGTATTTTTTAAACACAGGGCTGATTTTGGTGTGACGCCCACCAGGAATGCAGCTTTTTAAAACCCGAGTTATAGTCGTAATGCCCCACGATCAAACGCATGTGTCTAAGTTTAATACAACCACGTGTTAAATGGGGGGGATATTGTAAACTCAAAAACTGTAAATATGTCTCAGTTTTTCCTTTAAACCAGAGACACCTTCATGACAAGGCACTTTGCAATGGCATTCCCTCTGTCCAATGAAACAGATGCAATAGAGACGGATGAACAGAATTCAGTCAAAGGGAATTCAAAAAGGGTAGACCTTGTGGAGACCTGCCGTCAAAGTCTAGCTGTGTCATGATGCACAGGATGACACACCACTTTTCTTCCTATTACAAGCCATAAACATAATGGACATTGTGATTAACATCAAATAGTCACATCTTGAATTCATTACATGGTTTTTCAAATATTATAAATACTATAGCTACAAAGAAAAGGAGGCCAAATATTGAAAATTATGCACTTTTTAAACTAAAGAAACAAGGCAAATGCAGAATTCAAGAGGTTTTACCTTTAATTTCCTCTTTTCCCCTATAACCCCAATTTTTGGTGCAAATTACAAATTTAAAACTAGAAATAATATGGATGATACATCAACTCAGACATTAGTAAAGAATGTCAGTGTTAAAAGCAAACTTGGACAAGCAAAACAGAAAAAAACCTAGGCACTGTGACTTTGAGGAAGTTTGGGATGTTTGGCACTTTGATTACTTCATCCAGGTTCAGACAGACTTTCAATGGACAATGATATGGTTTAAATATTTATCATATCAGTGATTCTGTTTTGTTGATGCAATTGTGAATCTCTTGCAAGTGCTTCTGAAAACTGAAGCATTGGGTTCACTATTCACAGTCAGTTTGCATTATCAGCTGAATCACAAAACATAGGACGGCCACAGTTATCATGCTGGGAAAGGAGCTTATCTGAGGACCTCAAATAACAGAAGAGATTCAAGGAATGTTAATGATTTATTTATAAAATGAATAGAATGATTTATTTGAAGATAATCAACATCAATCTATTACAATTATGTGTTTTCATTGCATGAAACTGTAAGGCTGGTAAGAGGTGACACTGAAATGCTTCTGGAAGCGTGCCTTCACTCAAACTACACATCTGTTCACTGCATCTCTTTATCTAACCGGTAATTATGCCAGGCCTTTGTTAACCTCATTATCTCTTGTAAAACTGATACACCAAATCACATTTAATGAAGCGTTAGAGTCGCAGCCTGGCCGTACAAATGTGCCCGAATTGGGCAGCCCTTTTTATATTTCGACTTGATGTCATCATTTAGAAGCTACAATCATTCTTCTTTATAAAAGAAATAGGTTGGACTTTTCCTGCATCTTAAGTGTCATCTAATTTATGTGCACTGTATAATTTCAAGTGAACACAGAAATATGTTAACACACTAGTATTTTATGTTTTCTGTATGACAAGGGATTAAACAAAAAAATAATATTGCAATTGACTACAAATTAACACAAGACTAATTGACATCAATTCAGCACATAGGATGGTTTGATTAAGATAGATGAGTGAAATAGCAGGAGCTCATTCCCTTCCAGAACCAACAGGCCAAAATCTCAACAGGCTTATTTGGTATTTAGATTTTAAAACCACTAAGAGGTGACAGGCAACATCCTTGTTTTCCTTGTAGGTACAGATTCAACAGAATGTGTTTTAGCAGAAAAACAGAGGTCCTACATAGCCCAAGAGGGCTATGTAGCCAACTTCTGCTGGAGCAATGTGCACCTAAAATACACACACACACACACGGTACATTAACTAAGTTTTAACCATTACAGTTAACAGTTTTCTCTATAATGTTTAAGGTCTCGACCTTGATATGCTATGATTTGGAGCATAAAATTAGATTGAATATTTCTCTTACATTTGCGTACCTTTTTAAAATATAAATATATATGTATTTTGTGATGCACTTTGTGACCTTGTTTAGTGATAAAGTGATATACAAATAAGGTGATTATATTATTCTTTTTTTTTTAAAGATCCACCATATAGCATATTTTTTATAAAAATTATGCTATAAACAAACCACTGTGACCTAGTGTCTTTTTTTGTTCTGTTTCTCTCCACACATTGTTTGCAAAAGACTCCGTCCTCAAAGCACAAGTAAGAGTCTTTTCATCAATGTTTTCTGAACTGAAGCTGGCTTACCTTAGTGTTCATGTTCTGGGAGAACTCGAGGATGGTGTCCACTCTCGTCCAGGCATCCGGGTGCTCTTTTAAGTGTGTCAACACTTCCTGTGCCATTCTTTGCTGTGATGCAAATATGAATGACACTTTAGATTAAACACTGAGGTGGGGTCAAGACACTTAATTTCATTGCAACTGCAATCTCCACACATGTGTTTGCTTAAACAGTCATCATGTCAATTAATTTTACAGGTGGCAAAGGAAATTAAGAATTAGCATACTATATTTTTAGGTTATGTATTAGTTAATATTCAAGTTGAAAAACACACTTTTGTTTTATTCCAGGCATAATCATAAATTACACACACTCGCACTTTGTGTATATGCTTTGAAAACTAACCTGTGGTCCCACCCCATGGTATAGACAGTTCACCACACTATCCAGCAGGTTGATATCCAGTTTCTGGTTGAAGTCCAGCAGCTGCTGTGCTGCATGGTCTGCTAACATTGTCATAACTGCTGGCATAGAGCTCTGCAACAAGGACAGCAGAGGGAGGGGTCAAGAGTGCACAGAACACATTCAATAGGCAAAGTCATGTGAACTGTGTGTTTAGAAACAATTCCAAACAGCTGACCATGTCACAAACACCCCCAAGTCCCTGCAGCCAGCCATCATTCAAATAAGTTAAGCTCACAGTAACACAAGCCTGTCAGGCAGCATACAAAGGGGAAGTTCAAGTTTTTATGATTTGGACAATTAAACTGTGTATATTTCTGATTTTGGAAAACTGCATTTTGGCTGGAGATTCTAGACAAGGTGTCCTGTTCTACCCTGGGGGTCTGGAATTGCAAGTGAGGACTCAGACAGAAACGACAAATTAACTTAATTGTCCCCCCCAGTGGCCTTTAACACCAGATTGCTACTGTGAAAATATCTCAAAACATAAAGGTTACCACCTACCTACTAGTGGTGGGGGAAAAAATCGATTCTGTTCAGTATCGCGATATTTTGCGCCCGCGATTATATCGATACTGTAGCACAAAGTATTGCAATATTTAAAAAAAAAAAGTTTAAAAGATGCCTAGTGTGTATGCGGAAAAGATGTTCTCCACTGCAGGAGATATAGTAACGTTCCAGAGGAGCACTTTAACATCTGAGCATGTTGACCAACTCCTTTTTCTGAACAAAAATGCCAATATTCCCAAATGAATTTAACATTTTGGGTCATTTTGGGCCTTGCAGGTCTCAATTTGATTGAAGCTCTAGGTTACTCTTATTTATATGATTGGGCTCTGTGTTCATGTGAGAGGTCTCCTATTCAGAAAATAATTACAAAGGTCCTGTGTCCTGAATGTTCAAGGACAAAGTTTTTGCACTTCAGTTAATGTGACATTTGAAGTGAGTTGAGTAGTCTTATTTTCCCTAATTTTTTGTAATGCCTTTGAATAATATGGGGGACATGAATCGCAATAAATCGCAGAATCGAATCGTAAAAACTTGCAGAATCGCAATACTATTGAATCTTGGCCCAAAAATCCCAATACTATTGAATCGTCACATTTTTGCCAATTCCCAGCCCTACTACCTACTCTACATTCTTGCAAAACACACAACAACAGTGATCTGTACAGCGGTGAGCACACCATTCATGCAACCAGCGTCAATGAAATCTCCAGTGAACTTAAACAAATAACAGATTCAAAAGAGGAAATAAATCAGCAGCTGCTACACAGGACGCTGCACACTCCGTTAGATCCCCCCCCAACACTTATTCCACGGTCATATTAAAAGGAGGTTACGGCAGCCACGTGCCAAATATACAAGACGACGTCACGTTGTTTACATCCGTACGTGACGGCGCTCACTCCTCCTGACGACCCCCTCAGCAGCCTCAGCCCCCCGGCGGGTACAACACAGACCGAGTGTGCAGCCCACTACTGTGTTGACACAGAGCTACGAGCTATTACCTGTAATATGGCTAAAGTAAACAGTGTTGGCGCTGAGGCTGCGCACTTCACACACACACACACAATGCTAACAGGAGATAGCATCGAGGCTAGCTGTGTGGAGCACCAACAGTTCACATGTGGTGGTTCTACTGCTGACTACAACCCCTCCCACCAGTGGTCCCAGGGACTGGGAGCAGCTCGGAATGACGCCCAGGATACCGTTTAACGGTTTGGAGAAGCTGATGCTGTGTATTTGCAACTGCTCTACAAGAAACAATTGCAGCATTAATAGTCTTTATTTAATTTCTTTACACTGCACAGAGATAAAAGTTCACGCTGGCTGCCGCTAGGCTCCTAGCAACACCAACTTGACATCCGCTCCCATCACGCACAGGAGTGATGCTGCTGGAGTGGGAGAGGCTCGGATTTATCCACACAGCACTCTGGTTACTGATTCATCTGCAGCCACAGCGTCAACACATGCAGCCTGCGTTATCTGTGCACTCACTTCGGTTAAGTTACAGCACTTTCTGTGACAGCTGACGTTAGCTAATCCTTATAAAGTGCTGGACGCTAGCTAGCGGGCAGTCGGCGGCTGTTATCCCCGTGGATGCTAGTGCATTTTGAATTAGCTCGTCTTTTCAGGTGCACCGTGACAGAGAGATGTGAACTACGAGCTAACACAACTTCCACCCAGCAGGACAATGCATTGCATCCCCATGTACACACACACACGGTCACGGTAATCACAGCATAGCAGGTTGGCGCTTCAGCCCAGTTACCTACCGAAAGTCCGAGGCTCTGACTGGAAAGAGTGGCGTTGGCCAAAGACACTGAAAGATAAAGGGAGTAGTTGAGGAGCACAGAGGATTGGAGAAAGACTTCCTATCTCTGCAGCGTTGCCTCTCCAGCTCCAGCAGGGAGTGATGTCTGGCTGCTAAGCACCAATGATGAGGACTCCAATTCTTACTACCACGGCAAACCCAGCGATCTGTCGCTCCGATACATTTTACAAAACCTGACTTCACTAATTAATGTGTGACTCTGATGGGTTTCCAGCGGGGCAGTGTGGACGTTGTGTGCCTGCGCCTCCTCTCCTCTCTCAAGCAACTAACTCGCAACCGGTTGAAACCGGTTCAGACTGGGAGATTCCATCTCGGTTTAGTTTTCAGCCGATGGCGCCGCGTAAAGTTTGGACCGGTGCTACGCCCACAGCGCAACGCGATTGGCTGCGGCCTCGGCGAGCGCTTCCTCCTCGGCCTCCCATTGGCTGAGCCGGCTGTCCGTTTATTTCAATTCGCTCAAGCGCCCACGCTGCTGCTCCGCCCGGAGAGAAAAAGAGGGCAGACAGACTCCCGAGCAGAATGGACTCCTTCATGACTCCGCTTCTCACCATGGAGAACAACTTCACTCAGATCTGTTGTGTTGCTGCCCTCCTGGGGGGGGTGAACTCACACATTACCTCGCTTCCTGTACACGCCACACACACACCGTTACTACACGTGTGTAAAGCGCCAGGAGGGGAAAGTGCTGCCTTTGAAGGCTTTGATCCACTTAACACAGTGTGTGTGTGTGTGTCACTCTTTAATGTTCCACACACAGGCAGTGGCTGCTGTCTCTCGCAGGTTCACCGCTCGCTTGAGTGACGTGACAAACCGCAAGTACCATTCATTTGCCTGTTGCTCGTACGCTGGTAATTTTCCACCAGCCACGAGTGGGCGTGGTTACACGATCGCGAACGCACTGGGGTTAGAAAAACGACCTGGAGGAGAAACGCTGTTCCTGCTGTTCCGGCTGTTCCGGGGGACCGGGGCAACAGAGGCAAAGTCAATGGGGGGGGGGGGGGTGGTTTTGAAATACACGGTGGCAGCAGCGGCACCCACCAGACGTGTGATAGCGACGTTTTTTGCAGATCGAGAGCCGAGTAGCGGAGATCACCGCTGTCAGCTGAGGATGCGAACATGACAGCGCCCCCCCCCACTCCTCCTCCCTCCCCTCCTCTCCTCTGTGGTCACGTGGTCCAGCGCGCTACTTGATGGAAAAATACTGGATTTGGTGTGTAGTGGAGACAGTACACAGCCCAGGAAAGTCATTCACAGAGGATTTTTCGAAGGGCGTTTGAGTCCCTACCCAGCAACACTGTCCACCACTCATTTCTACATGTCTCCTCCACCCACACAACATGCACAGGTCATTTGAAATACTTTGTTGCATTCGATCAAAACTGTGTGTGCACAATATCTCTTTTTGAAGTGCAATTTGGATGTGGATTGGACAGAAAATGTCATTTAATCCTGAAAACATCTTGACAGCTGCAATTATTTGAGCTGTGTTGTTTCAGGATTGCACATCAGTCATAATGATAATAACTTTATTTATATAGCACCTTTCAAAACTGATGTACAAAGATGACTGATTGAATCAGGAATATGAAACATCAAAGGCAGGAAGCAAATCAATACAGTGACATTTAGAAATCAAAGACAGCTCATGAAATAATACAACATTGTTTAAAAGTGGTGGCAAAAAAAAGGATAAATGAAACACGTAATAATTCTAATAATAATTCAGCTCATAACATGCAGGGCCACAAGGTATATGTCATAATGGATCACATGGTGAGTGGATTTCTGATTGTAATATAGGTATCATATGCCCCATGCATCACCAAGCCCTTAAAAAAAAAAGAGTCACCTTAAATCATTTTGAAATCTGAGTATAGCATGTTTCATCCTCAAATGCAAGCATTCTGTCAATCTCACCTACAGTATCTGTGCACTGCTTGAGTCAACGTCCTTGGATCAGCCTCACACCCCAGACAGTTGGCCTATATCTGAGCCTTTGTTATTAACAAACAAGATTTCAAAGCCTATTATCTCTGCGTTGATTCATGGATGCCATTTGCTGTGCCCTCCATGCTGTCACATTCCCATAGTCCTCTACTTCAGCAAGAAAGTAAATGCATGCACGTCTCTACAGACAAACAAACAGGTCAGACAACTTCTTATGAACTCATTAGTATTGGAAGTAAAAGAAAAAATTGCCTAAAGTTCAGTTAATGACAAATGGTGTCTGGGGTGAAAGATGTTCACCTTTGTCCCATGACTGCTACTTTAACTGTTGTGGTTTTTTTTATTTACATGTACATGTTCACGGTTGTCCACCGATGAATTTGACTGCAGATATACGATTTGCAAACAAATAAAAATTCAGGGTAGACTGCCATTTTTATTTATTTAAATTGAATCCTTGGTATAAAGTGTATTTTTCCATTTGGTCTCCAATGACATCTCGTGTGTAGGGACCCTTCACAATTTTCATCTACTTGAAAATGTATCAGGTAGTCCATGGCATTGAAGCGATAATGATTTAAAAGCTGGGTTCACTCAAGCTATTGTCGAAAAGTACTTTTCACAAGCAAGAAGCACAATATATTCATACATGTTCACTAAGGCTTTACAATCAAAATACTTAACAAAGTTTACAGCAGGCTGATAAAGTTTGCTGTTAAATCCTCATTATTTCATGCTGAGTGATTTTGTCCACAAAACATCAGCTGCCTTCAGGCCCTCACTGTCAGCAGCTCCCATCTCTCTTGTTGCAGTGCTGGAATTTACTGTTAGACATGTGTGAAGTTTGGAGGTAAGCAACCTCGGCCAGGCGTAGGCTGGTTAAATCTCGTTCTGTCTGGTCAGGGCATTGTAGCCCATTTACATATATTAACATTGCACCACACCAGGGGGCTGACCTCCATGTGGCAATCAACTAAAGAAACTTGTAATTTGTTGTGCTGGCTCACGCTGCTCTTGTCCCATTGCCTAAAAGCTCAGCCTCGCCATGGAAGTTTACAAAAGGGAAAGTAGAAATCGAAACTGCTGGACGGTTTCAGAGACATTGCACAATAATGCCAATGTGACAAAACATGTAGAGCTGCTATCATATATATTGCTCTCAGAGTAACATGTATATATATATACATGTATAATTTCCTGTGCTTATACTTGGAGAGAGTGTGTGCAGGAAATTGGATTTTGTCAACACAGGACAAGAATACTGCCTTGTGATTAGTCTTCTACTTCAGTCCATGTTTCAGTCAGGACATTATGTAAACAGATAACAGCGCCATCTTCTGAAACACAAGTCTTTAGACTGCCTGCATCTGGTGTGTGATCCTGCCGCGCCCTCTGCTGGAAAAACTGAAGCATTGTCTCACTGAAAGTCACACGACATCAATATAAGATATTTAAATATATGAACTGAGATCAAAATCAGCTAAACTGGAATGAAGACAAATTAAACTGATTAATTGTAATTAATACAATGAATAGTTGAGTTTATTATTTAAACAAAAACGACATTATCGCAAACAAAGCCCTGATTCCAGGGAGAGCTGACAAATCTAAAATGTATAATCAAACATTAGTCATTAAATGTCTCGGGTCTATCAATGTCATGCTAGCACTTTGGAATATTTGTGCATGGCTCTGCATGACTGCTTTCACAGTTACCTACACCGAGAAGGTTATGTTTTTACCCCTTCAAAATAAAATTGGTGTTTATAAATAATTAATTACAAACTACATCAGCTTTGTATGTGTTACAAGTTGCTCAGTTTGATGGAAAGAGGACAATCCCTGCTGTAATTCAAACTGTGATGTCTTGTCAGGGTCTGGATCACAAGATCTGGTTTATATGATCTGAATTGCATGGCATGTGATTTGATGCTGTCTTCAAGTTGAAATATCAGACATATGAGTGACTTAACCTATCAGCACAAAAATATGGCTTTACAGGCAGTCATATCTTTTTCAGAAAGATGGCAAAGTAAGAGTGAGGCCCAGTCACAAATTCAAGGTTTTAAAAGTGTAGCTATTGATCCACTGTATAGTAAACATTGGTAACTTGTTATACCAGTGTGGCCAACACAAACTGGTACATGTAAGATCATGATAGCTGTACTGTAGAGAGGATAGGGATTTACAGACAGCCAGCATGAAACTGGCTCAGCAATTCAAGTTCAGCCTAAAATCTGGCCTCATGAGTGCCACTCGAGATAAAAGTACACTCTTACTATGATTAGGACTCGCGAGTTTGCTCGTGTGCAGTGATTGCATACAGTCTATGAGTGATTACAGGGTAGACAGTAGCAGCACTTGTCTTATCAGTAGCAGCTGTATTTTTGTCCCACTAACATATCATGACCTTTTAAAAGTGTTTTGACATGTCTTGCCTAATATTCATACAAAAAATCATATATATTTAAAAACAAAAATATCAGTGACAATATTGGTCTTAAGTTAATCCTAATTGTCTAGTTTTTCAGGGCAGATTCCTACCCCAGTTTCACACCAACCACAACAAAATAGTAAGAAGTTGCCTTTTGCCAGTCATGCATTTATACTTTGGGGATCAAATTGTCGGGGTGTACTGTGGTATTATTACATCCACACGTGGGTCTTACAAAGAATTGTCTTTAAATGACAATTGTTTACTAAGACACACAAAACGGACCATTTAATGACTTATTTTAGTTAACATTTGACCATCATGGCTGCATTTCGAGTGGCCTGTGTGTGTTGAACCTTGAAATAGTTACAGCAAGTTTCGAAGGCAGTTGTTGAAAGCCAGTGCTATAAAGTAGTTTCACATACTCAAAGGGGTACACATTCAGTTTACCATCGTTGGTTGAACCTGTTTTGGGTCACCCAGGAAAATAAGGTCATGGACCCAACAGACTTATACGATTTTTGTGCATTCCAAATCAATGTCAAATCACCCAAAGAAATGACACATTTTAAGTCTTCTAAAGTGTGTGCTAGATTTGTGAGTTTTCAAGTATGCTAGGCCCCTAAGAGACATCTTCCTCCTTCCCTCCTGCATTTGGTGAATGATGTATCGCCGTGGCAACAATGTCCATCAGCCTGACCAGATTTGAGGACTAAACAGACTTGAACCTGCTATGACACAATGTCAAAGTACCGAGTTAGTGCCAGTAGGTGGCACTATGACCAAGACTGACATTTGGCCTGTAGACCGGGACTTTTAGAAAGATCTGCTATTGTGGGCTGAGTTACAATAGTTTTGTGTGTATGCAAATTAACAGTTTGACTAAACCTCAGGAAGTGTCATCAAACCAAAGAAGTTTGGTACAGATTTGACCATTCACAGGCACAGAAAGTTGAACCCATACAACAGACCTCCTCTTCAACAAAAACTAACCCTCACAATTTAACATGTTCATAGTCTTAACATTAGACTGACAGTGAGTTTTTCAGGTTCTCAAAAATACTTTTTAGAGAAGTGTTGAAATGAACTAAGCTCCACACCTGGGATCTTCCCCTTGTCGCTGCTGCTGCAAACATAGGATGACCTCAATGTTTCTTCCCCTCTAGGCGCAGTATGTAGGGGGGTAACTGCTCCATCTCAGGCCATCCCGGTCAACCAGTACACTGTCATCCAGGCCGCAGTTGGGGCCTGGGGTGTTCTAGGCTCCTGGGTGTGTATGAGGTACCTGGATGAGTGGTGCACTCACACTGAAGTGGTGCACTCACACTGAAGTGATGTCTTCCTTCCCGTTAGACAACATTATCTTTAAACCACTTGATCAAGCTCCAAGAACGCAACACTACATTTCATTCAACAATTTCAATTCAACCCGTTTACAATAGACATATGTCCCTTTCCATTCAACGATATAATAATGAATACCACAAAATAGAAAGATATTTACCAAATGTAAATTTGTAAAAGCAAAACATTGAAGTGTCAGTGGTATTTAAACTTGATTCAGACATTTCTACAGCATCGTAATTTGTACAGTGATTTTGATAGCTGATTTAGACTTTGGTTATTTATTCACAATTTAACACAAATTAAATTTTGTGTAGGCTAAATAACAGCTTGTGTTGCCTGGCTCAATATAAAATATTTATATTAAAATAATGTTGAGGTCAGCAAATGCATTTGCCGCACTTCTGTACACCCACCAATAGACAGACCTTCAGGAGCTCTGAAGTAAGCTTCAGTTACAGAAAGACACACGGAGGTTTTATGTGGTTACAACCATATATAAAGGTTTTATTCTTTGTCTCGGGTCTCAGCTATCCATTCATTTTAATATAACTAATGTCCAATTGAAGGATGAAAACATCTACATAATATTTGGTCTTAACTACAAGTAAAACAAACATTTAACTTTATAGTTCGCCAACAAAAAATGTGGTCTTATTCTTCCATATAGCTTAAACGTATTACCAATTCATGTTAACATTTCAGAGACATTTCAGAGTGTGGGACATGTTGTCCATTCAGTTTCAGTTTGCATTTTATGGCTTGGTTATATCAGACTCATTTAGCGGAGAAACTCTATCTACTTCGTAACATGCTTTAATATTTTTTTCATAGCTTCCTTTAATCAAATTCCTTTTTGTCGTTTGTTTACACAGACATTTTTACCTCCAGTAAAATGTTTTGTTGTCTACTTTAACCTGAAACTGTTTACTCCCCACCAGACAGAGCTGAAGATGCGTGATTTTTATGGCCGACAACCTCAGGGCACGGTCACACCATATGTGGAGTGTTTATTTATTTTTTTGAAGTCTGGGTTGTTGACTCCTTTGGCTTAGTTCAGGGGCAGCAAATGAGAAACACAGTAGGACAGCTGAAAATGTGAGTCTCAACTCTCTGCCAACAGAACTGTGGCTTATTAATATTTATTAATGAGGTGGGAACGAGCCAAAGGAAACAACAAGACCAAAACACCACTGCATTAATATCTATGTTTTTTTTAAATCAAAATTACACACTGTCATTACCTATTGTTTAACTTTCTGCTCATCTCTCCTTACTGTCTTTTTGTGTCTGTCACTGACACGTATTCATCTTCACAATACTGACTGAATTTCTGTTGGTCCCTGACATTCACTATGGTTTGATCAATAAGTCTTTTGAAACATGATGTCAAGTTAATTGAATTTTCTGCCCAAAACACCCACAGGATTAATTAAGAGTCATTTAAGCACTACCCTCTGAACCATGTGTCCGCTGCTGTGACCTTTTCTTTCCCACTGTTGAAAATGCCCTAATGGCACCTGCTCTGTGGGCTCCAGACCATGAATTTAGACCATGCCCCTAATGTTTTTGGGGTTTAAATTTATTCTAAGAAAATCTGATAGGTAGCATGATTTATTTATTAATTTAAAGGCATACTGCAATGTTGCGGGACATGTGAGAGACATTTACAAATACATATAAGACAGGCTTTCTGTAAAAGCCTAAAATGAATTTTAATTATTTATTAGGTTCAAGATACTGATTGCTGACTATTTCAATATTATGTGGAAGGATTAGCACTGTGTATAAATTAATGGAAAGTGGGTTAACCAAGCAATGCAATTATTTATGGTTTCTTTTATTACATTTTTTTGAATGACATGAACCTTGTGTTTTTAATAATGTGTATTTATAAATTACTGTGTTGCAGGTATGGCCTGCCCCCTAGAGGAGTGTTGTTGTTATATGACGTAGTGCCTCTAAGGATTGTGGGTAAGGTACCTGTGCATTGTGGGTAGGGGGCTACGTGTTGTGCGGGTTACGAAAACTAACAGAACACCTAGAGTGATGAGTGTGACCTCGTGTACGGAGAGAAATAAAAAAAGAGCGGTGATTGAAAGCTAAGAGCACGTCTCCTCGTCCCTAACAAACACGACCGGGCGGCTGGTTACCGGCGAGACAACAAGCCTAGATACCAAGCCGAAGAAAGGTAACACTGGGGGATCGTCCGGGATCGTAAAGAAAAGTTTGGAGCGGATTAGCGGAGGAGATGTCGGAACCCGGAGCTAATGCTAATGCTATGAGACCATACTCCAGCACGAATCCGTTTCTGGTGGACATCCAAGAGGCTGCCCGGGTTAGCGCGGACATCGCTAACCGGGAGAACGGTGGATGCGCCGGGGATGGCTACAGCACCAACCCCTTCGTGACGAGCATGGAGCTAACGTTAGCCGAGCATGGAGCTAACGTTAGCCGCACATGGAGCTAAACATAGATATATATAAAGACTAGATATCTCGCTCGACGGAGCCGGACGTCACCACATGGCGGCCATCTTGTTGCGGGAGGCTCTCTCACCCATAACATTGTGTTGGTAGTTGTAAATAACCATAACTTGCTCAATTTTCAACCGATTTTGAAACGGTCTGGTTTGTTATAAACGTCAGAGATGTAGTTATGACACTGCATAAATTATTAATTTTTTTTAGAAAATAACATAATTATAGTACACAGTGTCATATCTACATCTCTGACGTTTATAACAAACCAGACCGTTTCAAAATCGGTTGAAAATTGAGCAAGTTATGGTTATGGGTGAGAGAGCCTCCCGCAACAAGATGGCCGCCATGTGGTGACGTTTGTCTCCGTTGGCCGGCAACGCGGCCGAGATATCTAGTGTTCATATCTGTGGAGCTAACGTTAGCCGCACATGGAGCTAACGTTAGCCGCACATGGAGCTAACGTTAGCCGAGCATGGAGCTAACGTTAGCCGCACATGGAGCTAACGTTAGCCGCACATGGAGCTAACGTTAGCCGCATGGAGCAGCAGACCACGGCAGCTGCACGCCATCACGGGCGCGGTCAAACCCTTTCATCACGCCGACACACAAGCAAGTAACCACAAGCAGTGAGTTTATGACTGTTTAAAGAACATTGCATCCAAACCAATGAAAGCTGTGCAAAGCGGGGTAGATAACCCCACTACGCCAGTTAACCCTTTCATCTCAACGGACTATATTCATTCTATGTCAGCAAACCCATCCACTTCAGCCTATGCATCGCTTCTTCAGCCAGCCGTGGCACCTTTCACCCCAGGCATCCCCCAACATGTAACACAGCATTATGGAGGACAAGTTCAACCCAGCTCAGCCGCACACTGTGGAGCAGCACCGCGACGGAGCATGGAGTTTGACCGGTGTGAAGGTGGCCAGCCTGACAGGGGGGCACATGGACACCAGGGATGATGATGAACGCTATGGGGAGAGAGAAAGAATTCCCATATTACACCCAAGTCAGTTTGATGGGACGGGCTCATGGAAAGACTTCCTTTACCAGTTTGAAAGTTGTGCTAAGGCAAACCACTGGTGAGAAAAGACTATGGCTGTTCAGCTTAGATTCAACCTGAACGGTGCAGCAGGTGCCATCGTCCACAAGAACCCCAGATCTGCTCGGTGGAGTTATCAGAAGATTGTGCATGAGATTGAGGCAGCTTACGGGCCGTGCTCCGAATACGCTGCAGCCGTCGGCATCGAACTAAGACAAAGAGTCAAGAGGATCAAGCGAGACCCTGCATATTCTGAGAGATGACATCTACGAGAACTTTTTGTATATGCTGACCGTAGAGAGTCAGAGCAGGACAGCATCAGTGTGGAGATCTTCATTAATGCCCTGGCTGATGCTGAGTTGGTTCAAAAGTTGCTGGAGGAGAAGCCCCCCCACCCTGGCAAGAGCCTATGAGATAGCCCACAGATGTGAAACCACCAGACGGGCAGCAAGAGCCGTCACACAGCTTATGCAGCCAGGTCTTTGAAATGCTGCAGAACGGAGACCCAGGGTCACTGGCGCTTGAGAGCGCCCGTGTTTCAGCCTTTAAAGAGCCAGTGGGGTTCGCTGATGAGCGTGATGCAGAGGCCGCTTACCCCCCCCAGTAAGAACGCAAAGATATCAACAGCAGTGGCAGTCCAACAAAGCTAAGCCTGTTGAAACGAACTTTGGAGAAGTAATTTGCCACAACTGTTCTGGGGTGGGGCATATACAGAGGAACTGCCCTTTTCCCCGTGAATCCAAACGACATGCACCCAGGGCCAGCACAGCTCCGGTTCATGACTCCGGTACAGTGGTCACCTGCACCAAAGGCGGAGGAGAGACTCAGGAACATGAGTTCACCTCTGCCTGAGGACAGAAAGAAAACACATGGAGGTCTTCATTTTTTTGAATACTATTTATAAACAAAGAAAATTAGTATTCTTTATAAAAGAATCCTCCTTGTTGGTTTGGTGTTCAGACACATGAAGCATTAATAACCTCAGTCTGGGACAGCTATTTAACTGTCAAGAGTTTAATTTACTGCTTGGAAGAACGGAAATTGCAATACATATAATGTGCAGCTGCTTTCATTGGGGCTATTTCGAACGTTGAGGAACTTGAAAAATTTGTCTTGCTGAAAATGTCTGACTGCAGAAGCAAACACTGCACTCCATAAAAAGTGCTTAAAAGAAAAAGGCTTTGGGTCAGATGCAAGAAAAAACAACGGGGAATACCTTCTAACTCCACGCCTCATCTCCTCCTGAACCAGGCAGGCATCCTGGGCCTGGAGTTGTAAATTCGCCGGCATGTCCTGGCACATGTACGCATGAAGGTCCTTGGTTCCTCCATTGCCAAGGTCCTCATGAAGGTTGAGGACCAGGTCCAGACCCAGAACCAGGTCTGGACCTGGGCCCAGGTCCCTCCTGTGTCCAGGTCCGTCCTGGGCCTGGGCGGAGCTGCAGGGGGAGGGACAAGTTGTACATAAAAAAGGAATGTGCATGTCTTCCTCTACAACTCTAAGACTGGTGTTATAACTTTCAATGGGTGGCACAGTGGCGTGTTTAGAAATGTGTCTCATGTGAACTGCTGAAGCAGCAGATCTGCCAATGAAGTGCATTGACAGATCTGCTTTTACCTGCATAGTTCAGATACAAATATGAAATAACTGGCAGGCTTGGAACTGCTATACCGCCCTACTGACCACTTTGCATCTGAGAGGTGTGTGTATACAGAAAAGCAATGTCAAAGAACAGTCAAAAGCAACCCGATGGTCTATGTGTGTGCTTATGTGCAAACTCCAGCCCTTTCCCAGATCCTCTCAATCAGCACTTCCCTATATTTTGCATTAGTTGGTGTTTACCTCGACGAAAGACGTTCCGTACAGCTGCAGGAATCCTTGAGAAGACGACAGACATAAAATAAGTAAACACATTTTCATGATTCAATCCAAATCTTTTTTGGATTGAATCAATTCACATTTTACCTTTTAATCTGCTGTGTTATCATTTTAAATTAGCACTAAACTAATTATAAATAGGAGATCAGTAGCAACCCCCCCCCCCCCCCCCTTCAGTAATTGCCACAAGTTCCCAGGCGAAGCCCAACGATGAGCCGGAGACGGGCACACTTACCATACATTCCAATGTCTGGGGCGGTTGTTGTCGTGTTCATCTCCTTGTTCAGCCATCTTTTAGATTTGAATTGACCTTATGGCGGGAAAGCCCCCTTGATGCCTTCACGTGTAACGAAGGCATCACGGGGGTGTTCGATTTACGTGCGAGTCAGAGGGGGCCGAAGGCTGGCTGCCATATGTGACTGTGGCAGTGGTGCATCTCTGAGGCGCCCTGAGGCAGCGAAGTGCTGCCATTTTAAAGTGGGAGGACCAATCAGCTAACAGCTCTCACCTGCGCTGATTGATCCTCTGTGGTGCAGATGAGGGTTCTCTCCCAGCCCCCTCACCTCCACACATACATTCCGACCCAAATGTCTCGGATTATTTGGGTCGCGCAGGCTGGAGAGTAGAGGGGCTGCAGGTGGACGGTTATTCGGCCGGTTAGGTGATGGAGGCGCAGCCATCTTGCAGCTGCGAATTTACCTTATGGCGGGAAAGCCATGGATTAAGGATTTCCGTCAACTCCGCTCGCATAAGGCGTAAAAAGCCGAGTATAAATCGGCCTTCCGGAGTCGCATTTCCGGTTTCATACCCGGAAACTGTAGCCCGGGTGCCAGACGAACTTAGCCCCGCCCACAACATTTGTTGTTCGGGAAGTTCGGTCTGGCATCGCTCCGTTGGGGAGAAACTATGCTCGTACAGAAGCTGTACGGACCAATCAGATCGTCAGGGCGGGCTTTATACGATGATTGACAGATGATCTACAGTGACGTAATCAACCACGTCACCAGAGAGCGCTGCCTGCAGAGCTGAGATGTGTCGATGCTGCCATCGAGTCTGTTCCAGCAGACATCGACAGAGCATTCATTTTGAAAGAGGAATAGAGGAACACGATCAAGGCATTTGTAGATCGAACAATCTTCACGCCGCCGCCGGCCGGGGCTCTCACAAGAAGCCCTGGTCTCCAGCTGCTTCCTGGGGGCTTTGCCTCCGGTGGAGATACGAGCGGCATTTGCAGCATTTCCATTGATTTATTTAGAGAGTAAATAAACTCGTGAAACAGACAACTCACAACAACTATGCGTTGCTTGACATACGTCACATACTACGTTGCTCTGATTGGTTGTAGGTCTATCCAATTGAGCGAAGAGGCATTTTGTTTCCTGGTTCTGTTGAAACACGCCCCATAATCACAGCCCAATGGAGCGGTCTCAGACTCATATTCTGACTAGAATAATGAGTATGACAACGTCAGGCTACGGAAACTGCGGAAACCACGGAAGATTTAGAAGAACGAATATAGACCAAAATAGAAGAGCACTTGGCAGAAAAGATCCGAAACTATGAACACTAGTATGCCACACACGAAGAAGAGCCGACTTCAACAAAAAACATTACTCCGGCTAGTAGTCTGGCGGTGAATTGCGTTGCAACACGCGCCACTGTAGGGGAACTATAAACCAAAACGAGTCCGTAGAAGCTGCGTGCGTGCGTGCGTGCGTGCGTAAAAAACGACTATAAATCGGCCTTAAAAATAAGATCGATGCAGATCCGAAGAGAAAAAAAAATAGAGGGGGGGGGGGTGGGGTGTAACACTGATATGATTTGCAATAACTTCACCAATCAGCTGTGATTTTTTTAACCTTTTGTTTGTGAACCATGCCTTGCGTCTTTCTCATGTTTGAATGGATAAGTTGAAGCGGCATTTTTTTTAAAAATCCATGCGTTGGCATATAATTGTTCTTGAAAGCATTGTGGAAATAAATGCTTGCTCTGACAACTTGTGCAGACGTTTTGTCATTTATAGCCCATTAACACGAATGGTGAAGTCTTGCAAAAAAATATTGGTTTTATGCCCTAGCTTTAAACTAGTAAGTGATAATGGACCACGTGAAGTTCAAATATCGAGGCGGTAAGCAGCCACGACCCAAAGTGAGTGCCGATTTTTTTTTTCAGTCAGATGATTTTTTTTTTGCTTTAATCCCTGCGGGAAAGCCCCCGTGATGCCTTCACGTGTAACTCACTTGCGCAGTGTAACTTTAGCGTGAAAAGTACAAGCGGAGCGTCTGTTTCATTCAGTCTAATTTATTCTTCCTCGTGCACCGGCTCTGTGCATCCGTTATAGCACAGGTTCACAACAACAATAACACAGGATGTGACGACATACACGTCATATATACACAGGTACGAGAGAAACGTAAAACCTCTAATAACAGGCAAAACTATTACCGTATAACAATAAGAGCGTTCTCTATAATTATGATAGTTTAACACAGTTAACACAGAAGGCAGTGTGGGTCGATCGCACAACTGGAGGCACGTGGACGCTCCGGCGCAGGTACCCACTTTTTTTTTTTTGCAGTCGCGGTCGCCGCCACGCCCCCCGCCCTGGAAGATGTTGCGAACGTCTTTTTCTTGGACCGCGCGGTGGTGTTTGTCGCCGGTGTGGAAGGCGGGCCGTCGGAGGGGACCGGGTACGGCGGTCGGCGGTGGCGACTCTGGCCGCGTGCCGGGCCCTTCTCGCGGATCACCTCAGCTACGGCGCCCGCTGGGGGAACCCTCCCTTCGCGCGGGGACCCCCCCCCGGCGGTGCGCCTCGGCTGGCGCCTAGCAGCTGACTGAGAACTGGTGCGGACCACTCGCCCCACTCCACTGTTTCACTTATAACATGCGATTACTACATAAGATTAGGCCAAAGTTACAAATGTAGACCTGATATCAGCCTACATGTGGCGTTATACACTTGTTTTGTTTTGTAAAACCACTCCTTGCTTCTCTAATGCTGTGAACAACAGGTACAATGTTCATAAAACATGTTGAAAAGAATTTAATAGTTACATTTATAAACAATGCAGATCATAAAAAGTAAGTTTTGTCATTACAGTGTTAACAGTTAAATATGTCAGGTCAACCCTCAGGACATTAGATCCGCCCCCTCCATTTCTGCCTTCAAGTCTAGGCTAAAAACCCACTTTTACTCCCTGGCCTTCCTTTCCCCCTAACTGTTATTGAATGTTATTGCACTTTGTATTGGATATTAGGACTTATGGTCAATTTGTATTGTTATATTGTATTATTTGCCTTTTATTGTCATTGTACAGCACTTTGGTCAGTTTATGCTGTATTTAAATGTGCTCTATAAATAAAACTTACTTACTTACTTACTAAGAAAGACTGTATTTATTTTATTTTTATAAAAACATGTATTTTTTCAGGAAATAGTTTTTAAGTTCAACTTAAAATGTCAGGAGATACATTGTTGTTGTGTACATAACTATTAAAAATGCACTTCTGATAAAGTGAGTGTTGGCAAAACCGGTTGTCATTTTTATGTTGAGGCGACGGGGGTGTTGTCGGCAGCTTCTGAATGTAACTAATAAAGTAACTTGTGATCTAACTTAGTTACTTTTAAAATCAAGTAACTTGTAATCTAACTAAGTTACTTTTAAAATCAAGTAATCTGTAAAGTAACTAAGTTACTTTTTCGAAGTAACTGTGGCAACACTGGTTATCAGCCTGCAGTAAAAACAGCATTTAATCATTTTTTTCAAGCATATACTTACTTTTGGCTCCAACATTAACTGCAACACAGCCCAACGTGTGTCTTCTTTGTCTCATATGTGCTGAGGATCGTACAGCTCACTGTACTTCTCCACTTAAGTTATTAATTTAATATCATCCATCTTCAAGAACTTCTCCGCTGTTTGCTATGTCGGGTGTGGAGGGTAAATCCACTCAAACCTATGTGGACAATACGTAGCCCCCCCCCTCTCTCTCTTTTTATCTTTATGACTGCTTGTGTGTCTGTATGGATGGGCAGAGGGGGACATTTAATAATGTGATTGGTAAAATTAAATCTCCAGGACAACAGAAGGGGAATACAAACTATGGGATGCATATTTAATCATTTATATCATATCAAATATAGGATATGTTATCAATATCGTTTAAAAAAAGAGGTGGTACGTGCGGGGGGGGGGGTAGATCTTGTTGAGCTGGTCATTTCAAGAGTAGCTCACGAGCCTATAAAGTGTGGGCACCCCTGGTTTAACAGAAGGCACCACGGGGGTGTTCGAATTACGTGCGAGTCGAGGGGGCCGAAGGCTGGCTGCCACATGTGACATTGTAATTGAATGTTAAATAACGCTCATTATCCATCCCTGTGTGGTCTCTTACTCTTACCATTAAATACGTTAAATTAAAATAGGATACCATACCACGGGAATGATGGGACATAGCCAGACCATAGCTTACCTGACGCTCATGAACGCAGCATGACTGCACTTCACCACCACACCACTAGGCTGTAGCAAACCCCCCCATAGAGGATACGATCAATTTGACAGGTCATAAAGTCAGAAGAAGAAGCCGTGTGTGTGTTTTTAGCCTAACGTGCTTTTTCGAATGAGAGGGAACAGAGAAAAAGGAGAAGACTGAATTAACACTTAAGATAAAGAGTGAAATTAAGAAGACTACAACAGCTGTATTTAGAAGGTTAAGCCAATTTTAGTTTGGCTTAAAGGGACTCTTACCTTTGTTGTATTTGAGAATTACAGCACATTCGAATCATCCCGCCTTCCTCCAATGCCCCACCCCCTCGTTCCCATCCGCGGTGTTTTTTTGAAGAAACTTTATTTACAAGCAGACTTACGACCTACTGCCTCCGCGCACGCACGTGAGTTTTTGTTTACCAAAGCAATGGATTCGGATTCAGAAGCACCGGTAAGTTATATACATTTACATTCACATATATATATATATATATATATATATATATATATATATATATATATATATATATATAAGGACGCGCCTTGATGACGCGGGCCCGAATGCGCTACAAGAAGCAGACGGTAAACCTGCATGTCCATGCAGCAAACAGACAGGTCTGTCGGCCAATAAGGTCCTTCGGTCCGAAGAATTTTATTGGTTGAAGTTTTCACTAAATATAATGAGAGTGAAATAATTGTTTGTTTTTACTCCTGGTGGGTCTGTCTTGCATTTTAGAGTGTCATTACCTTATTAATACCAATTTAACCTTATCCACAAAAAGTGTAAAAATGCAACAAAGGTAAGAGTCCCTTTAACTAAGTTAAGCGGTGCGCCAACTTTTTTATGAGATAGAGACCCCCTTAGAGACAAAAAGATAAATCCGAACCCTTCGATCTGGTTTATACGCAGAGAGTGGAGGGGCAGACCCAGCGAGGCCAGGGGTGAAGGCAGGTCAGGCAGGGGGAGGGAGGAGGGAGGAGGGAGCACAGAGGGAAGGAGGGGGCGGTGACAGGCGGAGCTGTGATGCAGACAGCCGATCACATGAGCACGGATCTGTTTACAAACTGAAGTGGAGCACGGAGACGAGGAAGAAGAGAGCAGCGCAGTGAACGTGAGAGGAACAGACGAGAGAAGAGAGGAGAGGCTGAATCCGCATTCGCCTCGGTGTGTCAACCCTCCAGGAAGAGATGAGGAGGAGCTGCTTTCCACAGCAGCATTACTGAGGCTCACTGACTGACTGCCGGGGGGAACCCATCCATGTCCTCCCCTTTGTCTCTCCATAATTGGCCACGGCAGGTTTTCACAGCCTTGAGAGGAGGACAGCGACGTGGAGGTGTGGAGAAGAGAGGAGAGAGTGACAGAGGAGAGAAAGAAGGAGAAGGAAGAGATCTGAAGAGGAGACACAGCTAAACAGCAGGGAGTCGTGCCCGGACAGGTTTATTTCCAGAGGGCTGGATTGGATTTTGAGCTTTTTTCCCCTCATATGGTCTGTGACATTGGTGTCTTTTCATCCACGTCGCCCACAGGATTGTCTCCATGCTGAGGAAGGACACAGCTGGGAGTCTAAATCTCTACTGAGGGGGATGTTTTGTAGTTAATAATCCTTGCTGGCTGATTGATTACTCTGTTGAGTTGAGCAGCTGCTTACTGGGCTGATGTCTTCTTGAAGAACTGGAATCTCAGGTCTATTTACTCCAGACCACAAGGATATAGCTCTCACCATCGACTCCCAGGGTCAAGTAGTCTGAACTCAAAAGGAAGTGGACATTATATCCACCGCCGATCCCCTTTTAAACAAACTTCACCAAAGTTGTGGAAATTTGTGAAGATTTGCCATCTGAACAGCTGCATTTAATGCATCCTGTCAAATGGTGTAACGGTAAGTGCCAGCACAGGTTTTTTGCAAGATATGACTGTGACAGGTTATAATCTTAAGGGCCAGTGTGTAGAATTTAGTGTAATCTAATGGGAGAAATCAGAATCAGAATTATTTTTATTTGCACATGTATATTTGCACATACAGGAAATTGCCTTGGTGTGGTTGGTGCACTGTACATAAAACAGCACTCAGACATTAACCAACAATATAAATATAAAACAACAATATATACAGTAAGAGAGTTATGGGCACGTGCAGTGCTAAGGTGCAGTTAATGCAATACAATATTCATAATTGTGTTTTCAGTCGTGATTCATTAGCTCATTGGAAAAACTGAGTGAGATTAATTTGCTCAGGCTTAAGGCTCTTATATACTTCTACGTGTCCGTTTCTCGGAGAGGTCTCAGCGGGGGACAAAGAGTCTTTTTGATTTTTACTTCTCCGACGACTATCCGTCTAAAAACAATTCCCCGCCAAACCCATAGGTGGCGCAACGGAAGACGAGCTCAGAGAAGCCTACCCCATTTGGGAAGAAGAAGTCCACGTGTCTCTGTTTACATGTTAGCCTGCGTCCCACACACTGAACCATGGCAACTAACAGAACTAAATAAAGTGACACCCAGCGTGTCAAGATGCTGATGTAATCGTTTCTTAGCGCAGCGGTTCCCCGGTCTTGTTTCCGAACTGTGTTGCTGATTCCACAGCTTGAATCTGCTTGAGGCTACATGTAGCTAGAAGCTACCCGGAGCTAGCTCCCCCCAGCTTCCACACACAGTCAGCAGGGACTCCCGACACTAACTACTACTATCCAGTGTTTGCTTCTAACCTGACGGTATTATAGAAACAGTGTCATGATAGAAGTGGAATTAAAGTCGTGACGGCGGGGTTATGCACTGTTACCACCGCAGTTAGCATGGTGGCTAGCCCGCTAGCCTAGCCTGCTAGCGCCGTTTTGAAAGCTCGTTCTAACCGTATGTGACCCTGCACACATGCCCTCAGTGCTCTAACGAGCCACCGTCAGCCGGACAACTCCGCTGGCTTAACACACACGTCACATTAATCGTAGAATCATAGTTGTGTTCGTGTTTGTTGCAGGAAGTAAACAGGAAGTTTGAGGTCCGGAAATACGGAAATGACGTCATACGGAAATGATGTCTTTCGCGGACCAATCACAGCCAAGAGCGGTCCGTCGGGTCTCCAACATGAAGACGGATAGTTAGAAAAATCAGACGTGTACGAAAAGCTGTCGGAGGCGCTCGGAGAGGACGTTTCACGACGGATAGGGCGGTCTTATCTGTCCGTAATAGAAAAAACGGAGAGGCATAAATTGGCCTTTAGAATGAACTCTTCATTTCTACATATGTCTATGGGTTCCACCATGTTGCACCACCATGTTTCTACTGTAGCCCAGAAAGAACAAACCAAACCGATGGCTCTAGAGAGGACCTCTCATGTATTTACGTTATCTGAAGGCCCCAGTAGAATTGCTTACACACTTGGAAAGGAACGGCTGAGGAGAATTCAGTTGGTTGCAGTCTGCACCAATAACACTAGATGTCGCTAAATCCTTCACACTGAACTGATTGTTTGTCGAGTGTTTGCGAATATTTACAAAACACTAAATTAAAATGGGTCACACCATAGGACTAGTTCCAATGGAGAGATTAGTCATTGCACAACGGAACTAATGCTGAGCTAAATGTTTGCTAATGTACAACTAGGTAGGGCAGCTCGATTATGGAAAAAATCATAATCACGATTATTTTGGACTAAAACGAAATCACGATTATTCAACCGATTATTAATTATATGTGCCCTTATTTTTTTTGAAATTACTAACCGGAAGTACCAGTCACTTCCGTTTCCGGTAAACACCTATTACGGCTGCGTGTCTTATTTCTTGGTGAAACCATGCAGGATATCGGTGCCTGGTTATTCAAACCCTTAATGATGACAACCCTAACACTCTCCATAAAAACACTTTGTAACTGAGAACTTTAGAATTTCCTCTCAATATTAAATGCCAAATAATCGTTTCAACTCGATTATAGTAGTTTGGAGATCGTTTGATCCAATAATCGTAATCACGATTATATTTCGATTAATTGAGCAGCCCTACAACTAGGTACAGTCTTATAGCGAAAATAAGTAATTTGATCAAAATGCTGTTTAGTATAAGATGACAAAAGGTGAAGCCACACAACGTCACTCTAAACAACGTCAGTGAGGCAAGCAAAATCATACATTCATACCCAATGCCAGTATCCATGCAAGGGAGGACTATTTAGTTTAACATCCATAACACACCAAACCAAAGCTACTATTCTTGTTTGACAGTGTTCAGCCACAATCCTGTTCACAACACATGCATTTGCATAGTGGCCTACCTGTCAGTGCTCCACTATCAATGATTCACTCACATTGTGCTAAGATTACAGACGCCGACTTCTTGAGCCGAATCTCCTCTCGAGCGCTCACCAAAACCCTCTCAGTGTACACCAATACAACACCCCACTGCCACAGCCATTGTCCATTATAGAATTACTTTTGAACCCGAAGTTCGCCATTACAGGGTCAGTTGTGACACTTGACCTCAAGAAAGAGTTAAGTAGCGCAATTAAAAGCTGATGTGCGTTGCCTGGAATGAAAAGTGCCATTTTCAAGGCTCCTCAGGGTTCATGTACTTCTGTCCCTCCAAGCTCAAACTGCAATGAGTAACCACTTTGTTGGACGGTGGTGAATGAAGAGTGTTCACAGTGAGGAGATGTGTTAAGTTTTATAGATGTGTTAAAAAATTCTCTTCTTGTCATGAGGATAGCAACCACTTGTAGAAATAAACCTCATCCGACCTGGTTTTTCTGTAGATCAATTCAGTTTTATCGAGATTAATGTGGATTTTTATGACGCAGAGATTTTACAGCTATAAAAACTTGTAACTTTGATAAAAAGGCACAAAAACAATAACTTATTTCCTCAACACAGTTCCCCCACTTCATTTCCCACTCACTTCTTGGTTCACACAAACTCCTAAATTAGGTTCTTCCATAACTGTTACACATACCACCTGCACACATGCACTCATTATCTCAACTTTCACCCGAGTCCGAAACTTTGTGCAGGCCAAGAGTGTCTGCAGTGAAAGCAGTATTACATTGCAGCTTGAAACAAGAGGCTTCACAGATGCAGTGTGGAGTCAGTGTGCCAGGCTCTACAAGTCACAGATACGTCCACACACATGCACCTTCTTAAAATCCAACCCCACATCCCTGCCACAGGAGGTGGACAAAGGTGAAGTCTGGATTGCCAGACAAGGTCATGTATGAGGGTCTATCTTTGGCATGCAGCGCTCTGTGGGCCATGGGAACACACTGGAAATGCTCTGACAGGGTGGATGAACAATGCGCTTGTCCAAATGTTAGTCAATCATAATGTCTCACCTCGTTTTTATAACATCAGATAATTCAAACCAAACTTACTGGCAAAAATGAGCACTTGAACATACACCAGTGTGATAAGAACTACCATAAATGACAGAAATAGTCTTTGAGAGATTTATTCGACATGTTTGACATTTGAGTTTGCTTCATGTCCCTTCTGCAAAACAGTAAGGGTGCAGGTTGTGAAACCAACACAGGGACATACAGATGCTCTGTTGCTCTGTGGAACTGAGGGGGGCTGCAGAACAGACTCATTGTTCTTTGTTTGTCTGTCACTTAATGTGACAGCTGTCTCACTGCACCTTTGATTCATTGTTATTTTTAAAAAAAACAGTTCAATAATGATGTCATTAAGATAGGCGAAACATGGAAACCCACGTCAATATGAATTTTTCAAACTATTCATGCAGACATCTGTCATACATTCTGTCATTGTGATTTGTGCTAGGACTCTAAATGACTCATAATGTAGGTTACAATCCTCACGACTCAATTGTCTGACTGTTGCTCTTTATGTATACAAAATTAGATTGTCTTAAAGTTTTATCAGGCAGTAAAAAACATGAATGTGCGTCAAGCATTATAACAAAGAGTAGGCTTTATTCGAGACTGCATTGTTCTTTGTGTGGAGGACAAAGACGATGCAGAACCCAGTGTGATTAGACCTGCATACTGAGCAATACCAGCCATTCATGAAATATTAACATAATGGATATGACACAGTTTAAAAACTAAAAACATACATTGTAAAAACATTGAAAATTTAAAACAATTCTGTAGGAAATTCGAATCAAACTTTTAAATTACACCCTTCAGCACAAGTATGCATATGGTTACTGACATAATACCTATTCAAAATCGTCTTTTCTAAATGCTTTTTAAGAAGTATTCCAGCCTGATAAGACTAAGCACTTGACGAAATATTGCATTATTCTACTGGGTTGAATTTATCTTTCTTGCAGCCAAACCATTATATTTTCCTCATGAAGTCATCTAATTTTATTTTCCCTGTGTGCCTTCCTCTCAGGGTGTCTGTGTGACCTTGGATTGCAGAACTCCAAACTCCACTGCAAGATGACGTCCGAGGATCTCTTCAACCTGCCGCTCAACGTCTACATCATCATCCTGGGCATTGGCCTCTTCGTCATCATGCTCAGCCTCTTCTTCTGCTGCTACCTCTTCAGGTACAAGACAGACAGACAGTCAAGGCTGAGGTAGTGTCAGACAGCTACACAGGATCAGTATCACCAGGTTATCTAAGAGCAGATAAATTCACCCACTTCTGACTAGAGATATCATTGTAGTTAAACTCCAGTATGTCAAACATCCACTGACCTGCTTTCTTTGGGATCTCTCTGAGTGTCACATACCATTAACCGCTAACCTGCACTGCATTTCAGGAGTTATTTTGTAGTCACTCTATGTAGTGAAATTTAGTATTTCTCTTTCAAGAACCCTAATAGACCACACCCAAAATTCTTGCATACAATATACTGTAATTATTGCTTCTTTAACTTTAGCTTATGACGTCTGACTTTAACTGTACATGAATAGAAGTAGAAATAAGCTTAAACTTATTAATCAATATGAAAATCAGAAAACAACGCAAAGGCAAATTTACTTCCCCTGCTCAAAGTATATGACACAACTAAACGCCTCGATTTCCTTGCAGTGAGATCCAACTATCAGCAGCCGGATCATCTGGCTTTCACATGGGTTCGCTTTGTATCAGCTGAAACCACCTAGGTTTTATCATGGGCCATTTTCACGTGTGCTCATCTTATTAGCTGACTGTGTGTTAGCAGATGGTATCTTGTGTGCTCTGAGAGATCTTCTGAACAGACTCGGTTTTAGTATTGCAAAGAACTAAAGAAACGGAGCTGATTAAGGCCATCCGGTAATGCAGAGGACTTTCACTGTGAAACTGTGACATGGTGCATTACCTGTTATTTGACAAATGTTTAAGTAAGCACTGCTTAAGGCAACTGGAGACGGACTGGGGTTAAGTAAAAAAAACTGGAAAAACCTCTTTAACTCTTACAGCAATGGTGTTCTCTGATCGTCTCTGACAACAAGATATTGGAAAAACACATACACAACTGTGGGAAATACAGTTTATAATTTGGGTTCCAGGCATTGGATTAAGAAGCATCAGCTAAGAAGCCTGTAGTGATGATCTGAATCTGGAGTTTTAATTGATTAGATGGACTTTAGTTCTTGGTTTTATTTAGCTCTAATAATAAAGGACAGAATGTAAGACTATGTTTGTGCGATTAAAAAGTTTAAATAGACAAGTTCAAACAGATACTGTACCTTGAAGATGAAAGTGCTTTTAACTGCTGTAATTGGATCATTTTCAACGCCTCAAGCTTCTCAAATGGTGTCTATCTCGATGAGGAATTAACATCTTTATGTTTTTACCCATCACTGAACCCCAAATAATGGAAGTGTATACTTTCAATGAGGTAAAACAGCAAATCATTTTTGTCAGAATTCTCCTACAAGGACATTTTTCAGAAAGTGTTACAGCTCTGCTCATGGTGTGAGTAGACACACAGGCTGGTACTGGAATGTGGCATTGTGTGAATTCCAGGACTTCAGCTGATTCATGAAGCATGACAAGACATGTTGCACTGAAGACAATCGTGGAGCCTCCAGGCACATCATAGAATATCTAGACTCTACACTATAGTATGACAAGTTTGTTTGTGTTTTGTGCTTTACAGATTGAGGCGACAAGGTGCTCGAGAACAGTATGGCTACAGTGAGGTAACAGTACAGCATTTTTCGAGTTTGTTAAGCAACTGTTATTCAGATTATATTGTTTTGTCCTTTGAACTCCGTGCATTTTGTGACAAATCCCTTCTCGTTCGCAGGTTGTTTTGAAAGGAGCGGAGAAGAAACTGAGCCTTCTTGGTGTAAGTCCAACAAACAGTGAATGTGAAACACTTTTATGCAGCAGTTGAAAGAGGCATAGCAGACCAATGCTAATGGGCTAATTGGGCAAGAAATTGAATGTGGGAAACATACTCAGCAGTGTTTGCAACTCGTGTTTAAAATGACTCAGTGGCTACACGCATCTCACTGCTGTAACAAATTACAAAAATATAGTGCTATGCTAATACTTTTAGTAAGTTATTTATTTAAGTTAAAATAAAGCCAAAATAATCTGGGAAACTACTGATTTGTGAGATTTTGATTAGCTAGCTACAGCAGTTAGCTTCCCCTTGATGCTGTGCTGCATTGCAATCATATGTAACATTGCTTATGGCTGTATAAACTATACCTATTAACTATTTTCCAATTACATAATAAATACTAATTGTGGCCAGATTTGACTAAAGTAAGGAAACTGAGTGTACTAATATTAGAAGTACATGCGGTATTATTATAAATAAGGTATTGATCAAATTATTTCAGTGCAGTCATGAACATTTACGTCTGTAATATTTGTACATAGGATTACACAGTTATATTTTCTGATAATAGTTAACACGTCAGTCATATCAGCTTTAACCCGATTTCTTAACCTGTCATTTTCCCTTCTCAGCAAACCTGTGCGGTGTGTTTAGAAGAGTTTCGCAGTAAGGACGAGCTCGGGGTGTGCCCTTGTTCACATGCTTTTCACAAGAAGTAAGTTCCCCAAGCTTAGTTCAAACCTCCATGAGATTGGACAGCTGACTCCACGATTGTTAACATGCAACAGTTTTTATAAGTCACAGTCAAATGAAAAAACTCCGGACTTGATTCATTCAATAAGCTGTTTCACAATTGTTAATCATGGAGCTAATTTTTGTGATTCATTTATTATGTTTGAGAATGTGGATGGAAACAATCTTCAATTGAAACCATGTGGAATAGCACCCATTGTGTCTGCAAATCCATTATGTGGCTCAATAGGCTAAAAACCACAATATGTTGTTCTAGCCTGGAATTCCATAGACTTACTGGTGTGCAAACACATTGAGTAAACCATTCATGAGGAATGACACATAACTTTAAATTCCCCTTTTGGTTTGCCTTTAAGTTAACAGCTGAACGCATCCTGAAAGGGAGTTGCTTTCAGGAAAAGCAGCTTTTTCAGGGTGCCCTTGAGAAAACGATGAGGAAATTCTTGACAACATATGTCCCTGCATGTTTGAAAATGAACAAGCTCCATGCAACTGAAACCTGTTTTTGCCCTGCAGCATGGGTGTGATGGTAACAGCAGCTTTTTTGTTTGCCTGGTTGCTTTTATGTCTGACTGATATTTCTCTGTCTGTGTCACCAGCATCTGTGACCTGTGTTTATATTGTGTAAGTGTCTGATCAGTCCTGTTATACAACTACAGCAGGCAGTCGCAATTCAGCATAAACTCAGTCATACTTCTTTACCTGAGCACCGGGCAGAACTCAGATCCTCCCAAGTAATATTACCACCAGACTTGCAGAAAATGTGTGTTTGAGTTACTTTGTACACACACAGGCCGCAGGGTTCACTTCTGTTTTTCTGTTCATTTTCTGTTTTCTTTCAGCACAAATGTAACTTTGCATACTTTGTCTGCCTTAGAAATGACAAAATGTGCTAATGCATTATGTCTTTCATCTATCTACTTTCCCCAGGTGTCTGCTAAAATGGTTAGAAATCCGCAGCGTCTGTCCCATGTGCAACAAGCCCATTTGCCGCCTCCAGCCGGACCCCCCACAAGCATCCGAGCGGCGACAAAGTCTCCTGGAGGTCTGACAGGGAAGCGCATGTCCAGCAGTACCTCACGTTCTCCGCTAAAAAGACATCTGTCACTATAGAGGGTCCTGTTTCACTGTCCAACAGACTGTATTAATAGTAAAGCATTTTGAGGCAGAGCTACTGTGGGAGAAGAAATTGTATTAACTGGACATACGGAGCCAAAGAACCTAACAAGCAAACTGAGACATATACGGTTATGTTAAAGACTTTCCACCAATTAATGGATTAACGCAAACTAGAAAGCTGCAGATACTTCCGTTAAAGTACCCGAGCTAGGCTGTGTTAATGCACAAGTGCCTTAAAGCTGCCGATCCTGCGAAGGAACCTAAAATCAATTTCAGACCGGGTTGTTGGTCGTGAGCTAGCTAATCCCAGTTATTCTGTGCATGAGTATTGGTGGATTTGAAAACTCTTTAATTGCGAGGACAATGACTCAAGAAGAGCTGTGTTTGCTCAACTGCCAGGTTTTGCCATTTTAATTGAGTTACTGATTTAAACATTTAATCTGGTAAGATTCCCAGTCACCCAGGACGTGTTAATCTGAGAACTTTTTAATGGTTTGCAACCGGGCTTGGTTGTAGATACTATTAGACTATTGATGAAGATCTCTCATCCAACAAGCTTTTTCAGTTACTGCTGACTGTTGAGGAGCCCCAGGTATTTAACTACTGCGGGTTCAGTATAAATTGATGTGACTTGGTCCGTTGGTGCCCCTGGCTGTTGTAACGACAGCTGTTAGATGTTGGAGTCACATGAGACCAAGTGTAAACAACCTTCGTCTTTGCAGTCACCTGAGGCGTGAAATGTGAATGTTTGTTAAATTCGCTGTAAAGGGATGGAAGGACTGCATCGTAGGTGGTGGATGGGAGGTGTCATGGACCTCCTCCTCTGGTTGGGGGTTGGCTTCTCTACTTCGACGTAGATGGCCTCCTTCACTCCTCTTTCAAACCGGCTGTCCTTCCTTTGTAAAATATGTGTGATTGTTATCATCGTAGGTGTGTCCCTTATCTTTAGGGGTAAGTAAACACATGACGTGTGTGCTCCTGTGTTGAGCAATGCATTTGTTTATTGGTTGGTTAGTTTCACCCGTATGTGCATTCCTCACTGCGTTGGACAGACACTAGATTTCTTTTCAGGGTGTGTGGTGTACCAGATCATGTCCTAGTGTGTTGCTGGGTTTTGAAACACACAGGGATGCAGTACTTGTTGGAGATCAGTGTCTCAAATACTCCAGACATGTAAAAGATGACTGTGTTGTTGGTACATTATCAGCTTGGTTCTGATAACTCCTAGCTTGTGTTCCAGTGGAGCTGGAGGAACTTTCCACAGGAACTAGGAAACTTTGCAACCGGGGTCACAATTAAGATCAGTGGAAATTTTTTAACCCCCAAAAGTTGGTTAGCGGGAAGGAGTACATAAACCTTTGGGTTGGGGTTTACAATTTTGAAGAGTCCTGATTGGTCGAGTATTCCTGCAATAGCTTGTAAAATAATTATTCATGAATTGGGCATTTGAGGTGATTTCAATGCACCTTTTCACCGCGCTCTTTTCTCTTCAAGCATTAAATTAAGATTGACAGCGGCATGGCTTTAATCTCTTCCATGTTTACGATTTGTACAGTGTCATCGTTGTCAATTTTTTTGCATTGTGGCCTCCTGGTGGAATGGAGTGGAAAAGCTTGTTGTAGCCATTGGTTGTTCCTAAATTAGCAGGTTGATTTGCCAAATCCCTCCTGGTCTATAGACTGTGGTGGAAACACTGAAAAAAGTTCCTGGGGTCTAAAAGTTCCAGTTACTTTGGTTGCAACACGGCTCAAGTGTAGGTACTCTTGTGTGTGTGTAGGTTTAAATTCTGCCAATATTACCACAAGAGCTGTGAAGCTATAGGCTCCTTCTCAATCTTTGGGTAACAAATCAGATTAGATGTTCATATCTTTCTTGTCTTATTCTTGTTTTTTTGTAGCAAGAGCACATCTGCTTGTCTTTTCCAGTGGCCTTCAGTTTAATATTAGTCCTAGTTATACAGTAACCTGTAGAAGTAAGATTCATCCACTGAGCTTTGATCATCCATCAGGCAGAGATGTGGTTGCAACTGTGACATAAACACAACAGCATCAAAGATTTGGCATTCTTCACGACCATCAAATTCACAGCATTATCACAAGCAGTATATTCTGTTGCTATAGTTTCATTGTCAGAATATGGAGAAAGCAGCCCCCTGTCACCGGCCGAGGATCTGACCACATTTTAAGACATATTCTAAATGCAGGTAATTCCAAATGGTTTACTTTCTTTTTTCTCTCCACTGTATTCAAGTTGCAAGTGGAGTCAGATGACATACTTACTTCTTTAGAAAGGGTCCCTCTATGTGACACAAACAGTTGTGTTTGGCCCTCAGCCATTTCTGGGATGTTGATGTGTAGTGTCACTTCTGTAACTCAGCTAATGAGATTACTTCTGCCTCCAGAGCAGCTCTGCCTCTGAGCCATGTTTGTATGACAGTTTGGCCCATAATGATATGCAGCTCCATGTCAATGTGATGTGTCTGGGTCTTTAGCCTCAGCTCCAGAGGCTGGAGCTTGGAAAGAGGAAGATTCCACCACCAGACAACACCAGACAACTGTTCTTGCCCAGCATTGATGGGTAATGCAGAGACTGCCGTGAAAGATGTAGAACATTTACAATCAAAATAACATAATGTCCTGTTTAATTGAACAAATCTGGGTAATGTTTAACTTTAGATTGAGTGTTGTGGTGTGTGTGTTTTGGCTGTAATCTCCTATTATCTCACAGTCAATCAGCTCCGTCCCACAGTATGTTGCCATGCTAAATGAAGGTAATGAAGCCCTAAATGACAACACATTGGAGCCATATGGGATCTAAGAGAAAAGACAACTACATGCTGTCATACGCCTGTTCAGCTACAACAAAAGGTCCGAAGTGACTTAACCACAAAATACACATAAATACATACAATTATTTTTAGGAACTATTTTGTATCATAACTGGCTCTCAATAAAGGGCATAGTATGTCAGCTACAACACTTTGACTGTCATTTGTCTAACCGTAGGCCATCATCGATAAAGACGATGAGAGATAAAGCGACCATTCATCAAATTAATCTAAGCTCCTGACGTCTAAGAACCGCTCTGTACGGTTATAAATAGAAACACTGCACTGATATGAGGAACCTGTTTGAGCTGGTTTCTTGTCTGAGTGAGGTGCCTTTGAACATCGTTCTCTAAGGGTAGGAATACATTATGAGTACTGTGCAAATTGTAAATGCTTTGAATTTTCTATTTCTGAAAAAATACAGAATCCGTGTTTTGATATTGTCAATTGGCTCCAAGTCTCTTTTCTTTCCAGGTTTGCTACATGTTGATACCTAAAGCTGTTTATATGTGAATGGAAAAGTTACTAAACATTATCGCTAATAAGATGTCGTCTGTGATATATAAATCTGCCCAAAAGTCTTATGTATTTAAATTAAAAATAGGTTGTTGTTATTTTTCTTGTAGTGACATTCCACAGGCAGGTTTTCAAGCATAACACTGCCCACTATAGTCATTGACATTTCATTTTATAGCCTACTTATTAACCCTTGGGACAATGTTGGTCTTTGTTCCACATTGAAATATCCCAGGAATAACCATGATTGAGATGAAATATCTCAACATCACTTTATTATGGTGGCCCTGAAGTGCAAATCAAAACAATAAATAGGAAAACACAACGACAAATTATTAAAAAGAAAGACAAATTTAGAAAAAATCACAACAGGAAATCACAAAAACGACAAATGATAAAACACAACAACAAATCCAGAACAAGCTGTTTGGTTTCTTATTTGTCATTGTGATTTACGCTTCAGGGCCACCGTACTTGGCATGAATTAGGATGTAACCAAATGACTGTGGTTACTTTTTATCTTGTGCCATCGTCATCTAGTAGTCAAAATTCAAAATAGTGCAATACTTTTTCTTTTTTTATACAAATACCTGTTAATTACTGACAATTACACCTCGGCTGTACTGCGTTTAGTGCCATTGAGCTATTGTTAGCATGTTAACAAGCTAAACTAAGATAATAAACATGCTGAGCAAGTTAAAATGGTCACTGTAAGCATTATAGCAGTAGGTCATGGCGCTGCTGTGCCTAAGACCGTCCTCATTCAGCCGTGAGAAAGACTGAAGGGTAAATTTAAGTCACTCCGGTTAGTTTAAAAGATAAAAATAGTCCCAAATTGTCAAATTTCTATTGCCATTCCATACTGTGTTCTGCACTGTCAAATAAGATATACTGGGCTGTATATACATTGCTACACTGGCAGTCATTCAGGGTGTTTGATGTAATTGTTGCAGCGAAGCTAGAAGATCCTCATCCTTCCTTCACAGGATTACGCTGTTTATACATTTCTTTTTAACAGCCCCCTCTTCTCATCATCTGTTTTTATTTAGGCCGATGACAGCCAGTGGTCTGAGGCATTATGTCTGTAGGCCGCCCATCCATCTGTCCCATTCTTGAGAAAATGAAATGCCCTTGAGGGAATTTTAGCATTTGGCAAATAGTTTCTCTCGGGCCCACAGATGAACAGATTAGATTTGGGTGGTCAAAGGTCAAGATCACAGTGACCTCATGTTCTTGTGAATGTGATATATCAGGAATTTCATTAAATCTGACACAAACATTCATTGGACTCAAGGATGACCTGATTAGAATTGTAGAAAGTAAAGAAGACCTTGAGATTCTTGAGTTAGTCCACAGCTCCTCTATCTGTGTATCAAAGAGGTTCTTCGTGATCTAAAGCTGGAGAGGATTTCTCCTGGGGGTTCTCTGAAGAAATTTGAAGTTTGGAACCATTTATTGTCCCTCTTAGACTCTTGGATATAGTATCCAAGCAGTTAGATGGCTGAGCCCAGAAGCACCGTTCTCTGAATCCTTTAGTTTTTTCCCCTTATTATTGTATTTTACTTCACTTTATCTTATTTTTTACTTAGTGTGTGTCTTTGTTTTTGCCCTTTTTCGTTGTGTCTACCACCCAACCCCAGAGACAAAGTGGGGTTAGGAGTGGGATTTCAGAAGGGGATGGAAAAAAACAACAAAGACTTGAGCATTGTTTCTTGGACTTTCTCTTGTTTCCTGTTTTGTGGATACCTTGCATCATTGATGCTCAGTAAAATATATAAAAAAATTAAATAAAAAAAGAAGCCCTCGAGAAAAACCTTTCAAATTTTGCAAAGCTCTTCAAATCAGTAAATTCCTTTGAGAAGGCATGTAACAATTTCTTCAGCAACTTAATTTCACTCCTGAGTATCTTGGCTCAACAAAGTCTAACAACAATCTCCATATTCTCAAATTTGAATGAGGAGCTCATTTCGTTTTTTTATGTTTAATGACCTCAATCCACCTCACGGCCTGTAAAATTGCAGTCAGAAGGTCAGCCGTGTAAAATGCAATCTGCATAAACAATCTCAGAAGATACTTCACATGCAGGTTCTGGGAGAAACCTGAAGCAAACAGTCTAAATCAAGTCATGTCATCTTTGAGACCAATGTCCCCAGAACAAATGCAAAGGGAGTGTACAGGTAAAACTATTACACACGATAAGAAGATATCTGGAAATTCCATCTTGGGTCATGACTTCAGGATTTTTGCACAAGATCACAAGATAACATTATTGACGATGACAAACTGCATGACTTTCAGAGAAACTTGGATCAGTTGAAAAGCCGACAGCACAGTGTGATCAATTCAAGTGTACAGTATATCCCCAGAGACACATCCTCTGGCAGATAAAAAGTAGTCCTCAGCTCTTCACAAAGAAAATCTATCATCAGTAAATGTTTAACCGCAAGCCCCGGATATCAGGGACAAGTTAACTTTCTATTCTCATTCACAGAAAGACCAGCACAAGCTTATCGACGGTTTTACCTGCCTTGACTAAGTAGAAGTAAACTGAAAGATGATGTTACACCATCTGTTCATTCTGTACTCAAGGGATCTCTTTCAATCTAACAACAGCCTTCGTCTATTTAGGTTTGTGGTTTCTTTAGAGCAAACTTTGAAAGCTCGTTAAGAGTTATACATTAAGATGCACTCATTTTAACTCCTGACATATTATAATGAAAGTAGCCAGACCATGATTGTATAGCTAAATACTCCTGGCAGGATTTTATATGGATAAATCCATAAAAAAGGATTATCTTTGTCCGTTCACAGCACCTGTAACCACTGCACATTGTTACAGCATCTCCACGATAGAAAACTGAGGTTTCAGGTAAAAAATATAAACTATGCAATACTTAGGGTCCTGTGATGATGAGCGCATGTCAATTCTCTCTCTCTCTCTCTCTCTCTCTCTCTCTCTCTCTCTCTCTCTCTCTCTCTCTCTCTCTCTCTCTCTCTCTCTCTCCAGAGCTCCTGGATTCAGACAAAAACAGCAACTATTGTATTATTATTGAATGAATTGTTGCTGCTATCACTAATAGCATCTTTACATATATACCTTATCACTCTTATTGTTTTCATTATAACAACCAGTCAGAGCTGAAACATGATGGTTACACAATAGTTCCTGGTCTCTCTCTCCTCTCTCTACACTCTCCCCTCTTTCCATCTCTCCCATCCCCATTTTACTCTGCTCACCACAGCCGGGTCGATGCAGATGGCCGCCCACATTGAGTCTGGTTCTAGAGGTTTCTTCCAGTTAATGAGAGTTTTTTCTCTCCACAGTCGTCAAAGTGCTGCTCGTTGTGGGAACTGTTGGGTTTCTGTATGATTTTTGAGGTCTTGACCTTCTATGGAAAGTGCCTTGAGATGATGATGGAAGGTATGTCCTGCTCAGACGCTGAGAATGGGGATGTCCGGACTCTGGTGGCCGTGACACTGCAAGACATCAGATATCACAACTCAGTATGGCCCCTCTTGTGATGTTGCCACAGTAACAAAAGCAAGTTTAATATAGCTCTATTTTTTGTGCTTTTTTCTCAGAAACTCTGCCGTGAATATAAAATACTTCACAAAGCCTTTTTGACACAGTAACACACTGTGGGAATATATTTTGTCCTCGTGTGAAGAATATTTTTGACATATCGATAAGTGAACTGTTGTCCAAACGTGATTGGTCCTTCTGCAGCCCTGTAATGAGAATATATTTAATTGAAGCATTTCCAGATTGTTATGCTATGGCTGTGCTGAAAGATGGAATTTACGTTATCCATTTTCAACCATCTCATAATCTTTTTTTCACGAAAACAAACCAAGAGAAACAAAGGGATGACTTTTGCTCCTCAATAAATAAAGAATACTTATTCCCCTGGCTGCATTTATATGTTTACAGCGCCCCCTGCTGGTAAAATTTAAGTAAAATCTTCTTATCCATTAGTTTGTTTTCCCGGATAATACGTCATTGTGTGTTCAAAATAAACGCATGGCACCTGTCAACCGTGTGTGGAATTACTGAGATATGGAATTTACTAGATTTTAGGCTGCAGGTTTTATCCCTAGAGTGTCTCCACATTCTTTCATTCACACATGTTCTGTCAAATTCAAACCACCAAATCGCCAGACTCTTGTTTTTTATTATTCCCTCTGTAATACGCTATTATAAATATTTTTGGCCAGTAATTATTTAACTGAATACAAATCAAAGGACAGCGTCAGACTTATGATGTATTTTGACATCCATTTCATTCGTTTTTCTCCTTGCTGTCGCTTTTATTCTGAAGGCTCCAAGAAGGAAGTGTCACTGTTGTTGCCGCTGGAGAAACAAGAGAGGGAAACGGTGGCTAACGTGAGTGAAGACTGTAAAGTAGATCCAAGAAGGGAGGGACTTTATACCGGGAAGGTGATCAGAGGCGATAATAGCGAAGAAACAGGCTTTTCACTTTGTCAAACTAAACTTAAATCGTTAGCTTCAAACGGAAACGCTTTCCTGTCGGTAGTATTTAACAGAGCAAGCTAACCGTAGTCAGCTAGCCAAGTGTTGCTAACTGATGACATCTCTGACGTCTAGAGACATGCTCTACTTTCAGAATAAAGTTTTTAATTTTAATTTTCGTCCTTGTAGGTGAAAGCTGAAGGAAGTTGTTGTCGTTGGGAATGTCATCACCTCCGTATGGTCACAGGAGTCATGAAGGGTCCACGCACATATCAGACAGCGACTCAGAGACCGAGGTACGTTTATCACTGGACTACTTCCGGTTGTTCTGCTTCACTCACAGTCGATAGATAGATAGATAGATAGATAGATAGATAGATAGATAGATAGATAGATAGATAGATAGATAGATAGATAGATAGATAGATAGATAGATAGATAGATAGATAGATAGATAGATAGATAGATAGATAGATAGATAGATAGATAGATAGATAGATAGATAGATAGATAGATAGATAGATAGATAGATAGATAGATAGATAGATAGATAGATAGATAGATAGATAGATAGATAACTTTATTCATCCCCGAAGGGAAATTAAGTTGTCATAGCAGCCGGTATATTTGAATACAATAAAATACAATACAATAGAATAAAATAAAAAAATATTGAGGTAGAAAGAATAAAAAACAGAAGCACAAAATAAAATAAAATAGGCAGATAAAGTGCAGTGGCAAGATGATGGTAATAGTACTGATGATATGATGGTAATGTTATTGTTAGACAGTATATAAAAATAGCACAGTATATATAGTATATAATGTAACATAATATACATTTATATATGATAGTAATTATACCAATATAAAAGCAGTATATAGTAATAAGTCCGTGTTGATGTCCCCGTTACGTCCTGCTCACTGAACTGACACACGCACTGAAACACACACACTACAAAGTGCTGTCCTTCTTCTGTGCTTTAATATAAACCATATTGATATTATATATAATTTTATACAATAATAATTTCTTTTGCACACTGTCTACATATTCTTACACTCATAGTATATTATATTATCTATTGTATAGTCAAATACTTATATTTATACCTCTACTATATATCATATATTATATCATGTGTACATGTTATAATTATTATTATTATATTACTATTATTATTATGTATACTGTTGCTGCCATTATTACTATATACTGCTATTATATTGGTATAATTACTATCATATATAAATATATATTATGTTATATTATATACTGTATATACTGTACTATTTGTATATACTGTCTAACAATAACATTACCATCATATCATCAGTACTATTACCATCATCTTGCCACTGCACCTTATCTACCTATTTATCTTGTGTTTCTGTTTTTATTCTTTCTACCTCAATATTTTTTATTTTATTCTATTGTATTGTATTTTATTGTATTCAAATATACCGGCTGCTATGACGACTTAATTTCCCTTCGGGGATGAATAAAGTAATCTATCTATCTATCTATCTATCTATCTATCTATCTATCTATCTATCTATCTATCTATCTATCTATCTATCTATCTATCTATCTATCTATCTATCTATCTATCTATCGATCGATCGATCGGCGGTTGGCAAACAACTTCCAGGTGCATTTCTGCCACCTTCTGGAAAAGAGTGAATTCCAGAACATCTGTTAAATCTAACTGGATGGATTCGATTATTTTTCTCATTTCCTGAACCTCTGATTCCTGGGGACTGTGCCTTGCAGTGAATGCATCTACGGCCGGTATCTGGGACAGTGTAACTACAACTAGTTCTAGATATGATGTCCTCCTCCTGCTTCTTCTGTTGCCTCCTCTCATTCCTCTACGTAGTCACACCATCCCTGATTTCCTAATAAATAAATCCCACAGCTCTTGGCATTTATTTTGCATGTCTTTGATTATGCCTTTAATTTAGGTTTTGCTTTATTTGATAACCATACTCGTTTCAGTTTCCTTTATGCATCAGTTGCATTTTTGTCTGCCAGCTCATTTCCATCCACCCCAATGTGAGGGGTAATCCCAATGAATGTCATTTCTCTGCCTGCCCTCTCTATGCTGGTTGCTGTTTGTATTAACAGCACTATGTCCTGTCTTCTTGAGTCTGACTTTGTGAGAAAGTGCTGTTACTTTTCATCGAGTTTTTTGAACCAGCCCTTAAATCACATGACCAAGCCTAAATGCAGGCTCCTGGATATTTCTAAGCTGTGTCTCTTTACTGTGGATGTTCATGTCTCCACAGCCAAAGCTCCCCCTCAACCAGTTCTATCCATACATCCGCTGTGCCCTGTGCTGCGGCTTCCTCATCGACGCCACCACCATCATAGAGTGTCTGCACACATGTAAGTTACAACACACGTGTCATCTAGAACCTGGAGTCCTCAGAGAGACTAAGAAGATTGAAGTGATTCTGACTGAATTAAACATACATGCATTGATGGAGACCTAACCTTTAGTAAGGAAGATGGAATACATTGGGTAAGGATGTAATATATTGGTCTGAACTAGGGATGCATTTAACCCCTGACATGGTGTCCAACAAACGCCAGAATTAAACCAGACTGTATTCAAGGCACTAGCCGATAAACTGGTTGGAACAATGTATTGTCGACCAATATCATTGTATTCCAGATAAATCTCTCTATATATATTTGCCGTCGATTAACAAGACAATTGACTATTAGAGCCAAAGATATAATCAAATTCATCCTGGTCTTATCTCTATGAACATATTTTACATGTAAATATGCAGAATCTGTAGGTGAGGGGCAACATTTTGGGGCAGGAAGCCTTCTGGATTCTGTTTCTAGTTTGACCAATCACGTGTCAGCAGCCCTTTGTTTCCCGCTGGTAAACAGTCCACATGGAGAGTGAAAGAGAGAGAGAACACATTGACCGAAATGCATGTGCTGATAGCTCTTTATTCAGATTAGCAAAAAGGTTTCATCCTAAAACCCTTACAAGAAGTATTGCTGTTTGTGTTTTGTATGGATAAATGTTAGACTCATGTGATAACAGAAACTCATCAGACTGTAAACAGTGTATGGTGAACAGAAGATTGAGTCTTGTCCCAGATATCTGCTGTCTACAGCAGAAGCCCCAAAATATTGGCTGTTGCCCCTAGAGGCTTTTTCACTGCCAGACAATAGCAGATGGGCTCCAAGATTGAACTTTGTCCAGTAGAAGCAGCTGACATGTGTCATTTCAACTGAAAAGCTTCCTGCTCATTGTATGATTTAATCACTATTCTTTTCAGGGATCTTTATCTGACATGTTTCTGTATTGTTATAAATATGAATATAAGCTTAAATATATTCACAATTAATATTTATATCCGCCTCAAAAGTTCATATTAGTTTGACTGTATCACACACCTGACTTCCTGGCTTATATTGTGAGGTTTTACTTTTTCTCAGTTTGCAAAAGCTGCATCGTGAAGCACTTCTTCTACAGCAGCAGGTGTCCCACATGCAACATTGTGGTCCATCAAAGTCAACCCCTTTACAACATCAGGTAGGTGCTCATTCTGGATGTTTGATGACTTTTACCGTCCTCTGTTAAACCTGCTGAACCAGCAAGTGGCTGTCAGATTGTCAGGGTTTTTGACAGTTAGTCAGAGAGCAAAGGGTAGCAACACACATTCTTGAAACTGGAATACATTGGTTTTCTTGGTTAAAGTTCGAGACAGAGAATTGTGACATTTAAATATAAGTTCAATTTTACTTTATTATCCCAGATTGGGAAACCTGGCTCACAGAACAGCATACAAACCAAAAACTACATAAATTATCTCAGAAATGTCATGTGTTGCGTCTTAAAGTCAGAAATGCATGCTAAATATAAAAAAGAACTTAATCAAGTATTTAAGTTACATGTGCAAGTTCAGTAATTTATTGCACGGGGAACAAAATAGTCTTTACTCCTATTGCAACTGAACCGGGTGATATTTATGATATTTAGACTGTTTATCTGCTGGCACTAAGGTCTATAACAAAGCAGTCTATTAAGCCCAAATGCATTTTTCTCCCACAGGCCTGACAGACAACTGCAGGACATTGTTTACAAAATGATTCCCTACCTTGAGGAGTGTAAGTGCACGTACAGTGTATTACAAAACAGTACACAGGTTAATATCACTAAAATGTCCAGGTATGAAAAGTCCTGTCCCTTTTTATGGATCTTTGATAAGAGTTTTATTAGTCAAACATTTCTCTTTTCACATAATTCATTGGAACCAACTGCAACAAAATCAAGTTCCTGCATTAATGAGTTTTTGTTTTAAATTATGTTAATATTAATATTTTATTGTCTGCTCCTGGGTCCTCCTGGGACAAATCTGTGTCAGACCTTTATAATTTTGGGAAATTCCTCTCATTTTGAGCTTCTTATGAAAGGGAGTCTTCTCTTTATTTTATTTAGATATACAAACCTAAACACTTTTTGCACAAATGCAATTTGAATCTTTTGACATTTTAGTGATATTTCACATGGTGTGTCTGTTTTCTTGTATATATTTTATGTAAATATATATTGTGATGCATTGAATATAACTGATGTGTTTAATGTCTTTTCTCTTCTCTCTACAGATGAACGAGAACAGATGTGTACCTTCTACAAAGAGAGAGGGATGGAGGTGCCTAAACCAGGTAAAACAATAGCTTTAAAAGTTTCAGTACAGGTTGAACACTGAAACACATTTTATTTTGTCAGGCTGAGGTCAGTGTTGAACAAATCACCTCAAGGTCAGAGAATAACTTTTGATCACTTTTTCTCTTTATTAATTTTAGAGGAGAAAATATCAAATTGGGGTCAGAACGATTTTGTAGTGATAGTTGTAGTCCGTGATTTATTCCCTGGGGAAACGGTGAAAAGGATGAAAAACACCCTAAATTGCTATGTTAAACAAAGTGTGGGAAAACATCCTGGGGCCCCAGCATGATCCAGATGCACACCACAATTGAATATGTTTTCCCCTGACTTATACTGCATCCTTCCACCAACTTTTGTGGAAAGGTGATCAGTAGTTTTCAGTACTCTTCTACATCTATATCTTCTTTATCTCTCGATCTCCCTCCACCATCTCTTTGAGTGTTTTTCCTCACCACAGTTGGAAAGATGTTGCTCATGTTGGGATGTTAGGTCTCTGTGAACAATATTGTAAAGAGTACAGTCTATACCAGCTCTGTGTGAAATGGGTCTTGAGAGAACCTCTGTTATTATTTGGCACAATACTAATACTATTTCCTTGACATTAAATCTGAGAATCCTTAAACTGAAAATCCAAAGATGGAGATTTTCAGCACAACCATAACAACCACTTCAGAGTTTGCCACTCAAGTGTCTCCTCTGTGTTTTCTCGTCTCTTGTTTGCAGTGGTGATCACCTCTCCCGCTCCTGTTGGGGTGAAGAGGCAGAGGAGAGATAACGCTCCTCAGTCTGTGTTCACTATTCCTCCTGAGCTGGATGTTTCTCTGCTGCTGGACTTTGTTGGGTAAGGATCTCATTGGACAGCTCTTAATCCAGCAATGACACAGAGCTGTAGGTACTTTGTCTCTTTTCATTCGGTGCAATAATATTCAATGGTGGAATGAGCTCCCCATCGACATCCGGATCAGAAAGTTTACACATCTTCCGCCACATCTAAAAACATACCTCTTCCGACTAAACCTTTAATAAAAAATAAAATGAATTAAATTTCAAAAAAATTGTTTTGTATTCTCGGGATTGAATGCACTTATTGTAAGTCGCTTTGGATAATAGCGTCAGCTAAATGTAATGTAATGTAATGTAATTGAAAGATCCTACAAAACATAGCCAAAAAAGATCTGAGCTTGACCACTTGCTTTCTACTTACATCATGACACCGGGAAGTAATGAGCCCGGTCCCATCCGGACCAGACAGCGTGTTCGTTGATTCGAGGTTCAAGAGGGAAAGGTTAATAATTAGACAAGTTCAATGTTCAAAAGTTTCACAGTTATACGTTTATTGTATAAGACAGTGGTGTATAAAGTGCTTGAAAGCCATACTTGAGTAAAAGTACAGATATCTTACCTGAAAGTGACTTTGGTAAAAGTAAAAGTCTCCCGTCAGAAAATGACTTGAGTAAAAGTCTTAAAGTAGCTCATATTAAAAGTACTTAAGTATCAAAAGTATCTGGTGTTGAAATGTACTTAAGTATCAAAAGTAAAAGTACAAGTACCAAAATTAAAAATGCAAAGTGCTTTTTATAGTAGGCCTATACAGACACAAAACAATCCAAAATGTTTCTCCTCAAGATTTATCTCAATTGACTGAAAAATTATAACAACAATATGAATATAATGTATGTAATGTATAATTTTACAAATTTTGAAATGAGAGAGAGAGAGAGCAAGAGAGAGAGAGAGGGAGGGAGGCGCCGTGCGCAGAGGAGTGCTGCGTACAACGAGTAAAAGTAAAAAGTCGTCAGGAAAATAAATACTCAAGTAAAGTACAGATATGTGAAAAATCTACTTAAGTACAGTAACAAAGTATTTCTACTTCTACTTTCTACTTCGTTAACGAAGTATTTCTACTTCATTAACGAAGTATTTCTACTTCGTTACTTTCCACCACTGGTATAAGAACAATACTTACAGAGAATCTCTGGGGTTCTGCCGGACACGTCACCTGGTCACTGGATCATGTCGAGAAGAAGCCCCCCCTATCCCAAGTCCACAGTATTTGTAAAAGACACAGCGTGCAACACAGAGGCGGTTCTTTTCTTGAGGGCACTCAGCAATTGGCCAGATGTATACTGTCTCTCAAAGTGCAGTTTTTTGCAAGCACATCATTGTGACAGAAGGTCCACTCCACCAGGTGTCTCCCACCACTGTGCCCTTATCAAGCAGTGAGTCTCTCACAGTGGAAAGACACAGCAGATTAGACTTAGAGGAGGATTCCATATCTTTTTCTCATAATAATTTATGAAATGGTTCATTGTGTTAGTCCTGGCACGTCCTCTCTCCTTCCTGAGAATCCGTGCTTTCATTATCTCAAATCTCAAGATGAATTTCCTTCTCACACTTCTCCCCAAGTCGTACTTTGCAGTCAGATTGACACTCAGATGGTTGCGCTCTGTGTCTGACCCTGTATCTGAGTTATATATCACTCCAATGAAAAGAAACAGTTGTAATATTGTTAATTCTATATACTACACAGCTAATATTGATTCACAGGATATAAATGTAGGTAAAATACATTCATAAGATAGAGAACAAAACATAGATATCTCAACAGAAGATGCATTATTGCATTAACTAAGATGGCACTCAGTAGAGCACAGACCTCCACCAAACCCCAGCAGACCATTAAACATTTAAATTCATTAGGTTCAGATTTTTATTTGGATCTACACCAATTTGAGAAATCAACGAAAAAGTTGAAAAAGAAAGTGAAAAGCAATTCCTAGACTCTCCCCCTGATTTGGATGTGCACAACTTTTGTATGCGCTCTTACCTGAACCACCAAGCAAATGAGTGAACATACAGAATATCAGGAATGTGGAACTTCTAATAAAAAAGCAGCCATTGGTAATTAGCAGCAGTTTTTATTTAAACCGATGTATTTACTGCTATGACCTGGTCTAATGGTTTGTCATTAAAAGGCCCTCATACCCATGAACCCCTACTCGTATTGTGTCCATTATGTCCAATTAAAAAATCACTCACAGGTTCTCAGTGAACCTCAGTACCATTATAATCAGAGTGAAACAAAGAACTGCAGGTTAATAGGTGTATATTCGCCTCGTGTTGCAGCTATAAATCATTTTACAGTTTGACGATCACTGTATTTTTAAGGTTCGTTGCTTTGCTTTTGGCCTGTAGACGTAAATAAAACCAACTGACCTGAGTTTTACTCCAAGCGAGCATTTCTTCTACTTAGAAGAAGAAGACCAGTTTGCAGACATGAATGAATTTACCATGCAGTTACTCAGACATGTCACCAGATGATGCTGTTGTCTTACACCGTGTGTTTTTGCTCAGTACGAAATAAATGTACTTACATCTACTCTTGTTTTATTCTCAGGGCTGAAGAGGGCATTATTGACTTTAAGGTAACAACCTCAAACTTTAATATTTATCAAGTCATATAAGGGTTATTATTTTCTGTATTACTATCTTTGGGGTTACTATTATTATGATGCACTGTAACAGATAATATAAAGTGGATGATAACTCAGAAAAGGTTGTAGTGTAAGCTACAACCTGGCTGGGTCAAGTTATACTGTCATGCCAGGAGCTGCTGGATATACTAACTATCACAAGTAGTTTTGTTACCAAGCAGATCGTTAATCATCATGGACTGTGTCGTTCACATTTTCTACAAATTAATTATGCAATATTTTCTGGCCTTTTAACACTCGCCTCTCAGTTTTATCACTGTGACCAGTAGCCATACAATCTGTGTTTACTGTGTATTTTAACACAATAAGTCTGCTTTTGAATAAGACTGTATGAGAGTAAATATGTTCCAAAGAGACAGACCCAGCTTTTCAAGTGGTGATGGCAATTTTTTCCAAGGTTAAACAGTTCCTTCTGCAATGACTCAGATTTTTTCCTGAATATTCTATATCTTTTAATGAAAGACTTTGATACAGTGTATTCTACCCTGTTCCTGTGTAGCCGTTGGAGAGGCGGTATGTTCGTGTGTCGGGTGAGGCCACCATCCGGCACGTGGAGTTGTTCATCAGGAGGAAGATGGAGCTTAGCCCAACCTGCCTGGTGAGTCTGCCAGGCTTACAGCTAATCGGTCAACACAGTGACATGACCACAGTGTTGATCCTGATTCGCCTTTGGACCAACTTGGAAGTAGGACAGCAGAAGGAAGTTGGCACCGCACTTTAATGAAGGTGTGCACATTGAGCAGACTCAAAATAGCACAGCGGCTTCAGACATGTCCAATGGTGTTCCTTTCATGTAGCTTGTGTTGTAAGTGACCGTCTGACTCACAGGATGTGGACTGGAGAGATAGAAGCCTACCAATCACACTGTAGATGTAGAACCATTTATGTTTTTAGTCGATTTTTAGTAGAATAGCAGATTTAAAAAAAATGTTTTAACTCGTCATGGATTTTTGTGGCAATTTTATACATTCAAAACCAAATCTACAACCCACACAGGCAAACATTGACACGTCTCAGTTTATCTTTGGTTAACATCAGCTCCCAGAATAGTAGAATTTGAATCACATGTTCCATCGTTAAACACGTCTAAGCTACCGTACCCTGATGTCTACATCTGTTTGTGTGTGTGTTTAATGCAGTCAGGGTTGGTTGTGTGTCATCTGACTTGTTAAATGAGGAGGGGCTGCATGATGTTAAATGTGCTGCACGCAAATTAATTTAAAAAAAATCACAGATTTTAAAATTTATTATTTTAATTTAGAAATATATATGAACTGATTATTGCAATAGAAACATCGAAAGGGTTACCTAAATCACATGACTAATTGTTGGAATAATACACCATCCTGATGAAGGCAGGATAACTGAAAATGTCTGAGACTCGTTTGTCACTAAATTATAGCAACACTCAGCCTTGTCTTAACCTTACTGAAACATGTGTCTGGGTCTCTGCGTTATTCGTGTTCCACAAATCCACATCGGTCATGTGTCAGCTGACATGCATGATCCTCCTGACCAGGGTAACATGTGGTCTGAAGCTGGCAGTGAAATAGAGGAAACGGTAAAGAAAATGAACTCTGTGATACAAACTTTCCAACATTATTTAACAGTTCCGACATAGAGGAGTCACCTGCTCAGGTCAAAACTCAGCAGGCTGCCTACATCTAAAGGACAACAGACACTCGTTCAGGACAACCGTAATCTGATTACAATCAAATTGTTAGTGCAGTGATACCGCATGTCTGTCTCAGAGCAGGGGGCTGGCTGTCAGAGGAGGCTCAGGGTCAAACATATCGGTGTCCGGTCCAGAAGTGTCTTCCTTTCTTCAGACAACCAGGGATGTCTGTGTGAGATCAGTTTACCAGAGGCAGAGTTCAGGAGTTGGTGTATTTTGTATTTAGAAACACGTGGATGAGGATTAGCAGCTTTCCTTCAGGGCTCACCTGTCTGGACAAACCTGGAGAGGAAGGACAAAGATCAGCCCAGGGTCACTCTTCATTGCAGCAGAGGTCCTACGAGTAATACAACGCCTACCTTTAGATTTGAACACTTTAACCAGCAGTTTAAACCGTGACTTTCAAAGTTTTCCGATCGCTATGCAGTTCACACTACATGACTTTCTGTCTTGTGATCAAAAGTCTTGCAGTTGTTGAGTTAACAACACACAACGGACTTCTCATCGGGGGGTAGTTGGGTAGTAGTATGTCTGTTCCCCAAACTTAAGTTGTTTTCAGACATCTTCATCCAGTTTATTAAAGTCTCCAAGGCTTTTCCTGTCTGTTCAGTGTTTTGGTCAGTTAAATGATTCTGGTCAAATCCATCCAAATTATCGATACTCATAGTTTGTCCGTCCATGTGTGTTCCGTGGTAAAACAATCTAAACACACACACACACACACAGTTCTCTCTGGGCTCAAAGAACTGGCTCTGATTCTCCTGCAGGTGGATGTGGTTTGTGGCGACCACCTCCTGGATCCCTCCCAGTCCCTCAAAGACGTGCAGAGCACCGTGGGCGATGCGGCGCTGCAAGTAAGAACCAGAATCACACAAAGCATCAAATCACTTTTTATGATGGAGATTTCATTAGAATGTGATGAATACTGATCCCAATGAGTAATCTGACTGTTCTTGTTTCTATTCTGCTCCAGGACGGTCTGCTGGTGCTGCAGTTTGGCCTGATCCTGCCCGCCCACTCCTGACCATGAGATTGTGATTCCTTTCCTCCGACTCCTAGTTATCATTTGGAGTGAAGTGTCTACCTTTGCATTATACCTGCCTCACGACCATCTTGGATGTGAGAGCCTAATATCTCCAAACATGGTTTTCCTGAATGGACTGGAATGAAAATAGATCAACTGTTCTTTGAAATTTATCACTGTAGCAACAAATGTTCATCTCTCAGGAAGACGGGTACATACATTTGACTTACGTGAGTGCCAGCATGGAAAAAGGAGTAACTCCAATCCGACAAGTGGAAGTTCCTCTTCCTACTGCCAAGGTGTCTTCAGGTGGAGTTCAGTTGGCTTCCACTCTACAGAACGTGACTTCTGCTGTAGCCACACTGCGCATGACTCCTCTTAATAGAAAGTGAAACTCAGACAGTGCCTGTGAAGCAGATTCAAGCTGCCTCTTTTTCTATGAAACCAGGGACCCATTTCTCACTTTTGTATTTAATGACTGATTGACTGTGATTTCAGATACTACTGATTCAAAGGGCTTGAAAATTCAAACTACCACTACCAAAGGTTTGTGTTTGTGTGTAACATTTTGATATTCAGAGCTCCGATCTACGCGTCGTCTTTTCCAGCTTGTTTATGGTTGATTTACACATTTAATTTAAGAGCTGTTAACTTTTTTACTTATTTAAGTGTCAACTTATGTAAAAGAATACAACAGACACGAAAGCATTTATTTAAAGGGTGTTCGTATGCAGAGATTTTTTGTAAGATTCGTTGAAAAATAGTTTTGTCAGTTTGAATGAATAAATGACTGCACAACTAAGAAAGCATTTCCTCATTCATCCATGTTGCTCTTTCACAGCGGTGGGTTAGAAACTTTAATGGGAAGAATCCCCGGCTCTTGGCAATAAAAACATTTAGATTATTAATTGATAGTGTTTATTTCATGAATGCTAAATAGCTTCCTATCATTAGACTTCCTATCAGGACACGCTGGACAGGGATTCCTTGAGAACTTAAAAAGTGGGATAACAGCTTCCCTTCATTTTTTTATGCAGTTGCTAAATATCTTGCTGTCTTGAATGAGTTCTGCAGTTTGTTAATGAGCCGAGGTTCTTCCGCTAATGGACATAAACATCTAACTGGAGGCGGCTTTATGTCTTCCTCTATGTGTGAATATGTTGATGTGGATATAGAAAAAAAAGGAAATCAGCTTGTTAGCCAGATTATTTTATTCATTGCATTGTTCAGTTCCACTAAAAACAACAGTAAGTAACATCCCAGTTTTCCTACTGAAACATTGTATTCATTGTACTGACCTATTTTTCTCTGTCACCATAGATTTTTCCACCATACAACTCTGTAGCTTAAGTTCAGAGCAGGGAAACTTCTACACTTTGTACTGAAACAAAACAAAGACAAAGAGCAGATGGTGTCCTTTCTTTAAACTCTGTGTCCAAGGGGCTTTAAACTGACAGTACACAACTACAACAGAGAACTACACTAACATTAAATGTCTTCCCTTGATAAACACAGGTGTCAGTGCAATATAATACAGCAGCAAATGCAAATTCATCCATATTCAATACTTGCTCACACATTTACTATTGTACAATATTTGAAAAGTGTTAATCTCTGGAGACATTTAGAGCAGATTTGTTTAAAATGTGTCCAGGTTGGCTTTGTTTGTTTAATGTGGAGTGGAACAAAGTTTATTTTTAAAAAGTTTGATAATTTTAGAGTCCAAAGATCCAAGCACTGAGACCTATGACTCAGGAAAGATGTCAAGTAAAGGATATTGATTATCACCCAAAATACAGATTTTCACCTCTAAGTCCACAACATTTGTATAAATGGTTCTTTTAGCCATCATCAACTCACTATACATAAAATGAATACGTATTCCCACTTTCCAGAATTCCCTTTCTATCTATCTATCTATCTATCTATCTATCTATCTATCTATCTATCTATCTATCTATCTATCTATCTATCTATCTATCTGTCTGTGTTTGTGCTCAGTTGTTGGAGTTGATGTCTGCTTCATCTTTGTCCTCGCTGATCTCCTTGAAGCTTTCCTTGGTGCCTCCTTCTTTCTCCCTCTGGCTGCTCCTGGAGGAGCTGGCGGAGGCTCGAGGCTGATAGTTGAAGCTGGCAGCACCGAAAGACACCCCTGAGTTAAAGTGAGTCTCCTCCCCCTCCAGCAGTTTCCTTGTGGGGCCGAGAGAAACAAAATGTCAGAGTGGACATGCAGTCATTACACGTCCCACAAATGCCTCAAGATTAATTTTTGAATGGTGTCCACTAGTCAAGAGAAAGTCATCTTTTGTTGGGTTTGTCCTTTTTATCCTCTCAGCACCTGTAGGCAGCGATCTCTATGTCCAGGGCCATCTTGACATTGAGCAGGTCCTGGTACTCCCTCAGGTGCTGGGCCATCTCACCCTTCAGGTTCCTCAGCTCAGAGTCCAGGTGGCCAATCGTGTCCTGTAACAATGGAAATGACAATGGATTCAGACGAGAGAAAAGCAAGGACATTATCAGCAGTTTTCTCAATGAATTTACTTTGCATGTGCATAGATCTAAACCACTGTACGGATTTTCCTGCAGCATAATTTCCTCAAAGGGAATAAAGAATCCTTTACAAGCTTTAGCCTCTCTAAAGAGCCAGTGAAAGCAGATGGCCTGCCTTTATCCGAATTAGCAGGTCAAAGGTTAATCTGATAGACACGCACCATTGATTGACTAAGAACTGTTTCGTGTCTTCTTCAGACCTTGAACTTGAACCAGTTGATCTCTGACTCTGAGTTGTCAAACATTGAGGTGAGAGTCATAACTTTATTTTAAACAGTATTACAGACAGGATATTTTAAATTCAAATTCCCCATTATTATTTCATAAATAAATTTTATTACCTTTTAGTAGGAAGCCTCACTGCTGACATTTGATCTGAGAATTTGCTGTTTCTGCTGTTTGCTGTTAAATAAATAGTTCATATTTGAGGGATTTAAAAAAAAAAGTGATTTATCTCTTTTTTATGGAACTACCAGCGCTAATGCTGACACATTATTTAATCTATTCTGATTAGCGATTTTCCCATTAATTAAACTCTGCACTTTTTCATCCAGCTTTTTCTTTTCACTTTCCTATCTAGCTGCAGCCAGTAAGCTTAGTTAAGCATAGAGATGGACAAGGAGTCTGCTGTCAACTCTAAAGCACAGTAATAAGTAAGTAAAAGTCAATAATATAGCTTAATAAAAAGTTATAATATACTTGCATATATATGTCAGTAATAATCAATAACAAAAGTAAGTAATAATAGTGAATAGGCAGTGATAAAGTTTAGTCATAAATAATGTATACTTACAAATGATTAGTAAGTTAGTAAGTAATACTATGCCTACTATAAGATGTTTCCAGACTTTATGTTAAGCAAAGCTCCTCTGTAGAAGTCTGTAACTTCATACTTATTTATCATACAGACAAGAGAGTGCTATCAACCGTCTCATCTTCAGCTACATATGCTGAGATTAAGAGGAAATTCATCAAACCATCTATCAATAAGCAATTATTAAACTGCTTGCCTATGTGACTGAGTGGTGATTATGGCTGGATTACCCTCAAATATCACTGATTTCACAATTTCACTTTCAGCTTTTTGATCCATTAACTCTTCATCAAAAAGCCTTTTTTGCAGTTTAATTAGTGGCTCAAACTGCTGATATCTAAGTGGTTGGCAAAAGAGCTGCAATCATAGGGCTTGTGATTGATTGTTTTAATGATAACATTGCCAGTATGTTGTTTTCCTTGCTCCTACTCAGACTTGACATTGAAAGGTTTGGGACCGCCTGCTGTGTGCAGTTAGCTAACAGCTTTACTCAAGCTGTGACATAATTCAGGACCATGAGATCTGCTGGCTTCCAATCCTATTACTCTACAGACAGCACTGACCTCCATGCAGCCTGGAAGCAGGTGACTGAGAGCAAATGACTTTCCCTTTTCCCCATCAAGGCTTTAATTCACAAGTCTGCACCTAAATTGACGTTTATAAAAGATTCCCGGAAAGAGTGATGTAATCTCATGATAACTGTCATGAAAGGGAAATAATGTTCTGAGTGGAACTGCTCCTTTTAAATGAAACGTGCAGAAATGAGAGTGCTTGGGGACTAAAATCCTCCATTTCCCTGAGAGATGTATGAGACAAGGGCACAGTAATGCTAATATCAACATAAATGCTAACATGCTGTAGGTTCACTATAGTTTTTAATGACTGTGATTACTTGCCTGCATGGATGTGACTTCAGCATTGTGTCCATCCTCCATCTCTGCGATCTGCCTCTCCAGGGACTCGTTGGTGCCCCTCATGGTCTCGATCTCGATGGTCTTGGACTGCAGCTGCCTCCTGAACTCGTTGATCTCCTCCCTGCTGGCCCTCATGGCCTCGTTGCTCCTGGTCGCCTGCTCGTTGAGGCTGGCAAACTTGCTCTTGTACCACTCCTCGGCCGAGTGCAGGTTCCTGGAGGCGATGGACTCGTACTGGTTGCGGATCTCCTTCAGAGCTGAGGTGAGGTCGGGTTTGGCGACCTCCAGCTCCACGGAGACCTGCTGTGACTCCATCAGGTTGCTCAGCTCCTGGATCTCCTCGTCGTGCACCTTCCTCAGGAAGGTGATTTCGTCCGTCAGCGACTCCACCCGGCGTTCCAGGTCCAGGCGAATGACTGCAGCGTCATCCACGTCCTTCCTGAAAGACTTCAAGGTCTGCTCTGCTTCCTCCCGTGCGATCACCTCCTCATCAAACTTCACGTTGAGTTTCTGATAGTGAAATGAGAGAGAGAGGGGAATTAATGGACAGGTAAGATTTGAAATAAAAGGCATATCCACATAACTCCACAGCTCATTAAAGAAATGAGATGATGAAGACGAAATAATTAGAATCATGACATGCATCACACATACTGTATTATCATTACAACTGCCCAGTGGTTTTACCTGCAGCTCGTCCTCTATGTTGTTCCTCTCGATCAGGATATGGTTCCTTTCCCTGCTCAAGTCGTCCAGCTGTGACCTCATGTCCCTCATCTCCTGCTGGTAGACGTGAGCGACGCGGGACGGCTCGTTTTGCTTCTGCCGCAGGGTCAACAGCTCCGTCTCCAGCACTTTATTCTGCTGCTCCAGGTGACGCACTTTATCGATGAACATGGCGAAGCGATCGTTCAGACCCTGTGCAACAGCATAAAGGCTTGTTTATAATGACACAATATTTTACTTTTGGATTATGATACCAGGCAGGTTTCTAACCACAGGTGCTGATTCATTTAAAATATCCTGCATCTAATAACATAAACATCCAACCTTCTAAATGCACATTTTGTAATATCTCATGTCTCATCAAAACTGACAGTGTATTAAAGGTTCAGTGTGTACAATTCAGTGACATCTAGTGGTGGAGTTACATGTTGCAGCTGAACACGCTCACCTCACCCTCCCCTTCCAACCTTCAGTTGTCATAAAAACTCAAAAGGGGTTTAATTTGTCCACAAGGTCAAACTTGTCTTTAAGAATAAAGTGCACCGAAAAGTATCCCACCTCTCTCACCTCTTTGGTATGAAACATGAAATGTAGGTGACGTCGCCACAAATGGGTATTAAAAACCTTTTAGTTCCTTTAAAAACGTTCCTGTAACAAAACAGTTCCTGGTACTTTTGGTCCAAATACATTTTTTGGAAGAGAATCACACAATCACATTATATACAACACATAATGGCTGAGTCGTGAAAACACAGCCGTCATTGTGCTGCAACATTTCATTCTTCATGTTATAATCCATTCAATTATTAATTCTTAATTATTGTAAAATTGTCCAAAGATGTCCAAACATCTTTGGGGTTTGGATTGTTACACGAGCAAAACGACACATTTCAAGATGTCAGCTTGGAATCTGAGAAACTGGGTTGTCCTATATTGTAGCATTTATCTGACATTATTTGATTGACATCAAATAATGCCAGATTAATCCACCATTAACATAATGGTTGCAGCTATGTTCTTGAGCTTTTGCCTGTATCACACAGACGGTGTCACCATGCTGCCTTGTCACACTCAACTTTTTAGTCAACTCTTAAAAGCCATTGGGATACGGTGAAAAGTTAGAGAAGCTACAAGTCAGTGGACACTGAGTTATTCAGATGGTTCAGAGGTTTTTCGTCAGATTAGCGTCGTGATTTTTATGGCTATGTTTATAAAGCTGTGCTGAATTATGGGCAAAAACAAGCATCAGATTCAGGGTGATTAAAGAAACAGTCTATTAAGAGATCAAAAGGTCAAGTCACCTTTTTATAAGTAAATACAATTGTTGGTTCTTTCTGTACGATAAATGTGTCTGAATTACTTTATTGATAAAGAGCTTAAGTTCAAAATGAGGTTATGAGTGGAGTAAAATGCTTGTTTACATCTTGATTTATTGACTACAAATGACTACAAGGCCTGATACTGAAAGACTGAAACACCACAACTGGAAGGTCATCGGTAATACATTAATATTATAATACGTTTCATAAGATTGAGCTGTTGAACACCATTTTATTTATAAACTGTGATCAGTTTATTTATATACTGTTTTGATTTGTAATAGTTTTTATGGTTTGTTGTATATTTTTCATTTTGAATTGTGTTTTGAAAGGTGCTATATAAATAGAGTAAGTTAAAGAACAAGTTAAAAATATAATATAAAGGCTTTAAAAAAAAGAAAATACCATTTACTGTAAAAAAAACCATCATTATAAACTATTCTATATAAATCTGTATATTTCTATATATAATCCACCTGCAGCTGCTCCTTCTCGTTGGTTCGAATGACTTTGAGTTCGTTGTTGACGACTGAAGTCTGGGTCAGGTCCATGGAGTCGTGGGGCCCCGGAGAGAACGAGGAGGACCGTCCCGTCCTCCGGTACAAGCTGAGCGACGACGCGTGGCTGCGGGACGCCGCCATGGACCTGAGCCCCGGGGGGAACCGAGAGGACGGGCTGCCGGTGCGGGACGGAGAGACGGGGAACCGGGAGGAGTCCCCGAAGAGCCTCCGGTAGGACGAGGAGGTGTAGCGGTCCCCGTAGTTCATGTCTGCGGTGAGTCGGAGACAGGACTGATGCGCGTAAAGAGCTTTGCAGCAGCTTATATAGAGCAGGTGACAGGTGGAGCGAACCACTTTACGCACGGAGGGGACACTGAATAACCACAATATAACGTGTGTGCTGTGGTGAAGTGAAGATGTTAAGTGAGGTTTTGCTTCTTGAAGAGAAAGACACAATGGGTGATATCACTTCCCCCAAGTTTTACCCTGACCTGTGCTCCATGTGTTCACTAGTGATGGAGTCGTCCTCCTCCACACCTCCAGTCTGTATTTCACTAATCACACCGGCCGACTCACAAAATCCCAATGAAGGAACTCCATGGTATCAGACCTCAGCCTGAGTAGATCACTGAGACTTGCAGTGTTTGAAATAACTTCTAAGTTACATGATACGTTGATTTTACAGTAACGATAATATCTAAATAATTCTAAAAACTAATAATGAATAATATCTTTATAAAACTTCATTTATAAAGCACTTTTCAAAGTTACAAACTGCTTCACAGATAAAAACACACAAGTAAAAAAACATAAAATACATACAAACATATAAACATTACAATTTAAACCTTACTGCCCATTACATTAATAAAAACTAGAATTAGGTAATAAAGTAAATGTACATTGATTTAAAGGAAGCTACTGATTCCACCCGCTGCATCTCCTTCCACTGCCACTGGATCTCAAAGTGTGACCTGGGTTATATGAGGATTTAAAAAATCTGCAATATACTGAGGAGTCTGACCATTAAGTGCCTTGTAAGTAGTTAAAAGAACCTTAAATTCGAATCCAAAATAAACTGTAAGCCAGTGTAAAGAAGTTAAAACCGGGGTGAAGTGTTCCATCCTGCTTACTCTGGTTCAGTTGAGCACATTTGGATCATGTGGGACCAATGTTCATATTAAAATCCAGTAAATTCAAAGTACTTTTTTCAGCTTTCAGACTTTGGTTTTGGCAAAAACTGTAAGGAAAACATTAGTATTTGTCTCCTCCATTGTTTAGGTGAATGTGGTTCTTTCCTCAGCTCATCACCCATGAGCTTCTGGTGCCACTGTGGCCCAATAGCTCCTCCTCTCTGCCACAGGAAAGAAATCCCTGGAGCCCTGACTGATGAACAAGGTCCACTGATGCTGTATTATCACTAGTTTGATAAAACCTACACGAGTGACTGGGCAGGTAATTTTACACCATGGAAATGGAAAGGGAATCATTTAAAAAGGGGACACGTCAGTGTTTGATGGTTTCAGTTTAGTCGATAATTAAATTATAGCACTTATATATTTATAGTGTAGATTCAGTCGGGATGAGCATTTTATAACAACAACATAATAATAATACATTTTATTTAAAGAGCGCTTTTCATGATACTCAAAGACACTCCACAACATTCAAAGTTGAGCTTAAAAAGTAACACAATATAAACATATAACACATGTCAAACATTCACATTAAAAGCATTTCTAAACAGGTGAGTTTTGATTAGAGTTTTGAACATGGTCAGGTCTGTGCAGTCACGGATGTGTTTGGATAGAGAGTTCCAGAGGGAAAACAAAGGAAATTATCCTTTTTATCTGTTTCATGCTTATACGAGTCTCATGTAGCCTGTGTGAGTTATTCACCTGTAATGTTGATTAATATACAATGAGTTGCACAAAGTAACTGTACTTGACGTCTTTGCATTGCACTGCTAGTAATAGATTTAAAGTGTTGGATATGTGAGGGTAGACAGGACAACTGGGACAAACAGTTGATTTCTCCAGTGGCAGCAGATGCAGCCTCAGAGAGCTCTTGCATTAATAACTAATGGTGTGGTCTTTATTATTGTTTAAAGAAGCCCCGTGTCAGCATCTGCTTTTATGAGCTCTAACATTTCAATTTATATTGGCCCCCCATGGTGCACATTCCTAAATAAAGACGTGTTTAATCAAATGAATAGACGCAACGTGACACTGGAGCCAGATACAGTCAGTGCAGCATTCGTAGATGGCTCCTGATTGTGTGGAGAAACAATGAAGATCTACAATGTCTCGAATGTTGTGTCCAAAGTAGGCTGCTTGATGGGAATGTAGAGGCAGTGGGTATAAACTTCTCCCTCTGACCCTCAACTGTTCAATGAGGAATCCAATGAGAGAAAACTTTATACAAATCTTATGTCAAAGACAAGATATATCTGGTCTTTGTGCTGCCATGAAAGTAAAGCCCTCAATGTCAATTTGGTGAATTTTCCCATGGATTTCTCTCTGTTTTTATGAGATGCAGAATTTACTGTGGGGCTGCATCTTGCATGGGTTTAGGTTAGGCTGTTACTGCGTGTTTTTCACTGGTACCTTAAGACTGGAGATGACACTGCCGTAAGAAGTCCGCCAGTAGAGGCCAAGGGGTGGCTGCCAAAGAACTAAAAGTGGGGGTGAAGTTACATCCAATTGTCAGTAGTGGATTTAAGGTGTAGCTCCTGGAAGTTGGCAGAGGCTGAAGATCGCTGTTGAGAACGGAGGACGCAGGAATTGGAAGGAGCTGTCTACTGTAGGAGGAGGAGAATGCTGCAGTGGGTTAAAAGAGGCTTGAGACGGGAGCTGGAAGTGACTGTGGGTGGAGGTTTGACCTGCATCTGTTTGCCAGAATCGGGTGGAGCAGTTGGAGGCCAGGGCTGCCGTTTGCTGGGAAAGGCTGCAGGAAGGAGTTAAGGGAAACTATGGGTGGAGGTTTGGGCTAAACCTGTCCGTCAGAAGATGCACTTTAATGAGACTGCCGAATCTGAAGGTGGAGATGGAGCTACAGGTTAGTGTCAGAGGCGGTAGGTAGAGGTTGGAGGTGCAGCTATCTGCTATGAGATCCTGATGGATCAATGCACTCAGTGGTTCCTCATGTCAACCAACAGGATAACTGTTTATACCCCTCAGGTTGAACTTAAAGGAGTAGTTGATGATTAAGGAATTTGAGCTGCAGTTTCCTTGGACTGCCAGCAGAGGGCAATGTAAATCAAGAATTACCTCATCTTCCTGATCCTCTGAAGTCCTTTGGGTGGTGTTGAAGCTGTGGGATGTGGGAAGAAGCAGGTGCACAGTTGGAAGAAAACAGGGGGGGGGATGCAGTTATGGAAGCTTCAGCCAGCTCTGTTGGAATTCAGCGATCAGCAGACAGGCACATGCGCTTCCTGTATATAACTGTGTGCTGACATGATTGTGTGTGTGCACAGATCATTCTGACAAACCTGTAGCTGACTGGTAAAATGAGGAGCTGAACAAAAGCAACAGACTGATAAAACGTCTGTGCTCTACTGTGAGTTTATATGATCTTACATTACATCTCCACCCATCGGGCCACTATAGCATCATGACCCTCCAGGGATGGTGTCTCCATAATCCTGAACGTTGAAGTCATTGAAAGTATATTATTGGTTTTTGAATCCAAACATCTCTGGGAACTAGGTTGACACATACTCAGTAACTATACAGTTCTACAACACCTAAAAAATGGTGGTCACTCCCCCTGAAATACACTCTACGCGGAACATACATGAAGAAGTGGACTTTGCTCCCGCCAGGTAAGTATCGTTAGCAACATCGTTTGATAACGACAGATAATACACAGGAGAGCATAGCGATGTGTCCCATCAGGGGCCTTCAGAGGCTGAGGTCTACGTGGCCTGAGGAAGAAGAAAGCTTTCTTCATGGGCCGCTTAGGCCAAATCAAAAAGACACGGTCTTGCCTACGAAGGTTTTCTGTGATTAGCATCACCAATATGTCTCGCCTCCCACCACCATCTGTTGCTTAGCAACACAGCCATAATTGGTGGGAAAGTTTTAATATGTACACCGTTAGCTGTTCGGTTGACTTGAAGCGTGATACTAACAACTTTAAGCATTGGGCGTCTCTTCATCTGCTTGAAAATCAGCAAATCACCAAAGTGCAATGAATCCAGGATAGCTTGGCTGTCCCAACCATAGATATCATATATAAAGACTAGATGTCTCGTCTGCGTTGCCGGCCAACGGAGACGAACTTCCGCACATGGCGGCCATCTTGCTACGGGGCAGCTCGCTCACCCATAACATTGTGTTGGTAGTGGTAAATAACCATAACTTGCTCAATTTTGGTTTGTTATAAACGTCAGAGATGTAGATATGACACTGCATACTTATGAATAATTATGTTATTTTCTAAAAAAAATGAATAATTTATGCAGTGTCATAACTACATCTCTGACGTTTATAACAAACCAGATCGTTTAAAAATCGGTTGAAAATTGAGCAAGTTATGGTTATTTACCACTACCAACACAATGTTATGGGTGAGCGAGATGGCCCGTAGCAAGATGGCCGCCATGTGCGGACGTCCGGCTCCGTCGAACAAGACATCTAGCCTTTATATCTATATATACAGTCTATGCTTTATATATGATATCTATGGGAGGCGGCCCCTGAATTGAGACACAGCTCTTCTACTTCTCACCAAGTCAGAAATCCAACATGGCTCCACAGCGCTACTAGTGGTCACAAACTCCACAGAACACAATTCACAGTAAACATCCAGCTTGACTCGTTCAACAGTGAGCCAGCACCAGTTTCCTTAAGACAATTATCACATTAGATCCCCATCTCCAAAGCAGTCATGAAGTCAGAGGACACACATTCTCAGGTGTGTGTCTTTGTGTCCACAGTGTGAACTCTGAAAGAGTATTGTGATGGTATTTAGATCACTTGTTAGGCCAGTGGTTCTTAACCTGGGTTCGATCGACGCTCTCAACGTTTTGGTGTCACTAAATCCTACCATTCCCCCTTATTGCTAAGAAAGCCCTTGAGATACTCACACAGTTTGTTACAACGGATCTTTGCGAGAAATCCTTTTCAAGGATGGTAGACATAAAAATTCAGAAAAGAAACAGACTTTTGCGAAAATGATATGAGAATGGCACTTGCCAAGGTGAAGCCACGCATTTCTGAACTTGTATCTGAAAGGCAACAGCAAAAGTCACATTGATTTGCAGTAAATATTCATTGAGTTATGTTTTTGTTGTTTTTTATGGTTGGTTTTGTTCTTTGAACACATTGATTTTGTGTGCAACTGATGCATGGTTCATTTTGTGCACTAACAAAATATATACCTATGTTTTGAAGAAATCATATTTAATTTTCCATTTACGAAAGGTTCGGTGAATGGAACTGATGAAGCTTGCAGGGTTCAGTACCTCCAATAAGGTTAAGAACCACTGTGTTAGGCTCTAAAATAATGTATTTGAACTATCTTATTGGAGAGGTATATACATCCAGTATTCATTCACAGTTTCTCTCCAGTGCTTGTGTAATCCACTTCATATTTATACCCAAATGTTCATATTAATTTCCGAATGTGAATATGTAGTGTGTGTTCCCGCCCACCTGCCTTTAAAGGTGATTTCCGTCCCTTTAAACCCGCACACGGGCCGTGGAGGCTGCGTGACACACTCTGCGGGTCCGCCCCAGCGCCATTGGCTGCCGCCGCCGTGTGGGCGGGACACGACGCTGTGACTCAGCTCTGAGTCACCGCACGACACGCCTGTCACACACACAGCCCTCTGCTGCGTTCAGGGACCGTGCGGACATACGAGGCTTTTTAATTCGTATCACATAAATATCCCCACGAGGAGGGGAACCACGGCACACAGTCACACAGTCCTCTTCTTTGCGTGTAAATATCCACGGGAGAATGTAGTGGGATATTCTGGACGCGCCTGTTTCGTGTAAGTATAGTTAATCTAACAGATTTTGTGTTGAATTGCTAAATGAATATTTAAATGGTAGCTACACTACTCGGAAGCTAGAATAAGCTGTAACTTCTTATCGCGCTTATCATTTAAAATCCAATTTGAGCCTGTGTTTTGACCTCGTTTGTGTGTGTTTACGATCTGCTCCGCGGCACCTGAACGCATCGCCTGTGTGGCTGCTCGTACATGACTTCGCATTGATCTGTGTCAGCGGAGACGCTGGCCTGCTCCTGGTCCATCAGCTCCGTTTGGTGACACAGAAACTTCTCATCCTAACAGCCAGGGAGTGAGTGAGCGACGTTCCACCGCGACAGCTCCACCCAGAGAGCCGCTTCCCTCCATCATCTCCTCCACTTCAGCTCCGTGCTGGACGGATCTGCCACACAGGGTGAGTGTCTCCATCTGCGCCTTGAACTCTCTGCTGGGTGATGATGTCCGCTGCTGGTCTCTTCCATGTGGAGGTTACGCACAGTTTTACGCACGCTGCCTCCACACATGTAAGCACGCTGAACATCTTCGTCAAGTCGCCCCCTGGTGCATGGGTCAACATGGGACGTGGTGTACGTGTCCGATGAAACTGACGAAGTGCTCTCGCCTGCCCACACCAGACCAAACACGCTCACAGGACGAGAAGCGCTGCGTGGAATTCCCGTTACGCACCATTTCCCTGCGTGGGTCAAAGTAGCACACTGGAAAACTGTTGTCAATCCACTCAGGTTAGCTGTTAAAGGAAAATATTAGTTGCTAATACATACATAGAAACTGATTTTCAAATCGGCAATCACATGGTACACGCACTGTGGTCTAATATAATGGAATATGCAAATTTGGTAACGGTGCCCCCTGTTTGGACATCCTTCAGCTGCTGTAGGAGACACTGGAACTGCCGTCCCGAGCCGAGGGAATCGATTCTCAAAGTTCCAAACGTATGAATGTTAGTTATGTTCGGCACATTTAATTTATGAATTAGTCGAGGGATTATTAGATTTCTCACGGAATCCAGTGGGACATATTTTTGTGTAGCTGCTGCTAGAGAGACCTGGACCGTTTGGAGTTGGATGAACTGACCACAGTGTTCTCTGTGGAGAGCTGCTCGCTGTTTGGCTGCTGCTGCCTGCTTTACATAATCAGGTTGTCTTTAAACTCACTCACAGACCCGCGCACACACACACACACACACACACACACACACACACACACACACACACACACACACACACACACACACACACACACACACACACACACGCACACACACACACACTGACGGACAATCATATCCTGTTCTGCTGCAGCAGTCACTTGGACCTGATCCACAGTGTGTAGTTTGCTGTGTTAGAGAGAGAGAGAGAGAGAGAGAGAGAGAGAGAGAGAGAGAGAGAGAGAGAGTGCGCGTATGTTTGTTTGTGTGTGTGTGTGCGCGTGTGTGTCTGTCTACAAGAGTATCGATTAATATCTGTTATAACGCTGTCATAACGTTTCCATACAGTGTGCTCTCATGAGGTGGTTAAAAGTAAGTAAGTAATCTTTCGGTCAGGTGACTGTTTCCACTGATTGCTGTTTTAGAAATCTAACTCCGCTAGATTTGGAGGGAGTTTTTTGTACTCTAGAATTATTTGACATAAAAAGGGAAACACACAAAAAAAACATTAAAATGACACATTCCTAAAGATAAACTACTGGCTCCCAACCTTTGTGACCTAGGACATCTGATAATAAAGTCGAGTGTATAGAGTCTAGCGGAGGCCTTTTGTTGTGTCTCAGATATACAACCATCTGTTGTTATCAGTTCCAACCAAATACTGATTTCCTCTCTAAACTACTCAAGTGTTTGAGGCCCAAAAATTGGACCTTCACCGGGCTATCTCCTGGTCTTGAAACGTATTCAATATTGATTCAAAACACAAAGTGTCATTCACTCACACAAATCATAAATAGTTCCTCTAATTTGAGCAGGCTATAGGTAAAAGTGTGATGTGATTTATTTGATACCTTAATGCTAGTAAGATTATGACATTCCATTAACATTAAAACACTTTCTGTGTGGTGATAAAAGGACCTAAATTTAACTTAACTTAAATAACTTTTCTTTAAATTGAATGATTAATGATGGCTTTATAGCTTTCTATAAAAGTACACACATTTGTCAATTTTTTTTTTTATGATATGTACATCATGTAAAATCTTCTCTATTGCTCTTGAATCAGCCAAGTCCGCCTGCCTGCCCTGTGCTGGCCTGGCTCGGGCTGACCAAAACTAATTGGCCGCCGTCAAATGGCCATGGGGGCTGCCGGAACTTTGTCAACGGGATTACACAAGCAATCAGGCCTCTAATTTAGCAGCTAATCCAGATTAAGGTGCCGTGGGTTGGTCTGTGTTCCTCGCCAGAAGCTCAGACTCTGCGGTCTGTCTGGCAGACGGAATCAGCAGCCATGCGTCCATCGTTCACTGTCTCTGTCTGAACACTGGGATGAAACACCCTCAAGTGAAGTCAGGTCCCTACGGTTCAACTGAAATCTGGTCTGCTGTCGTAGTGTTTGTAAACCCATACTGTGAACAGTGATATTTTCATTTTGATTTACAGAGACAAATGTGTGGTGGGCTTTTGCTCTCAGTAATAACCAGGATCACTTTGGCATACAGCTGGTAAACTGTTGCAGAGCCCCACTTAACCTATGTTCATAGTTTGTTCATAAAATGTGCAAGTGAAGGACGTTTGTTCTCCCCTGACCAAATTAAATACACCCAATACTCCAGCTCTCAAATACACTGCTCAACAAGTGAGGTGCGACTGCAAGGTTTAAAATCTGAACTAAACACCTTAATAAGCATTGGATTGTCTCCACATCTCTGAGAATGAAGGTGTGTACCTGTGGCTGTGTTCTGCAATGAGGAAGATTCGTGCTTTTAGGCAAGATCCCTCAAAATGTCAGGCTCAAAATGCCCTTGAATAGGACATTACACTTATTGTTCCTAATTTTATGTTACATATCCACAGTATTCTTGATTTATAGTCAAGATTTAAAGTCATCCTCTCTGTGGAACGTTTTGTATTTATGTGCGATATATGGGGATATATGAAGTTCATCAACTTAGGAGTAGCTCTTTGGGCACCGGTGCTGTATTTCTGAGTTTCAAACCACGAACCAGTTACTGGAGGGTCTTTTTTTTTTCTGAACTTCTCCTTTGAATACATTTGGCATCTAGCATGGAGAATGTGACAGAGAGACTGAAAGAGACAGAGAGAGATAGGGGGAAGGGAGAGGGAGGGAGAGCTCTGTGAACTATAAATAGACAGTGGGAGAGTGGTTGTGATGATAGCATCACCACACAATAATCCTTCAGCAGGACCGGCATTACTCCGCTGCACTACACCAGCCCTATCAGTGAACAGGTATCCCCTCTAATTTCCCCTGTAAGCAGGGTTATCTGGTGAACCTGAGCCTCTGACCCTCAGTGTCTCCATGTGTGGATGCTGTATTAAGCTCGTTAATATGGACCTGTGGGTAAAGGGGCATGTTTCACTGGGGCCCAGCCAGATCTAAGTCCAGAATAATCCTTTTAATTTTGTCGCGTTCAGGGGCTACCAGGTCAGTCGAACTGTCTTGTTCAATGTCAAGTTGACCCTTATGATGGCTCCCATTGGCTGTAATTCACCAACCAAATATCAACTATCATCAGCTTTATATTTCTCTTAATCTGGAATAACTTGGTTGAGCCTTTTTTTTGTTACTACATTGTAAATTTATTAAACAGCTCACAAAGAAGCATGTTGTAGTTTTATTGAATAATCACTCATTAAACATTTCCCCTTCGCAGAGCACTCACAGTCAGGCGGTAGAGTGAGTTTTCATAAACCTCTCCTTAGCATTGCATTGACAGCTAGTATAGCAGTTTAGCATTTACGTCCATCCATCCATCCACCCATCCATCTATTCATCCAGTCATTCACCCATCGAGCCATCCAGCCATCCACCCATCCATCCATCTATTCATCCAGCCATCCAGCCATCCAGCCATCCAGCCATCTAGCCATCCACTCATCTATTTATCTATCTATATATCCATCCATCCATCCATCCATCCATCCATCCATCCATCCATCCATCCATCTATCCATCCATCCATCCATCCATCTATCCATCCATCCATCCATCCATCCACTTATCCATCCATCTATTCATCCAGCCATCCATCCATCCATCCATCCATCCATCCATCCATCCATCCATCCATCCATCCATCCATCCATCCATCCATCCATCCATCCATCCATCCATCCATCCATCCATCCATCAATCCATCCATCCATTCATTATCTATACCACTGACAGCTGCCATTTGATAAAAGGTGGGGTCCACCCTGAACAGGTCGACAGTCCATTACAGGGACAACGCTCAGACATAAGGAGATCATGCAAATTCCACACAGAAAGACTCCAACGAACCGGGATTCAAACCAGGGACCTTCTTGCTGTGAGGCAGCAGTCCAAACCAAGAAGGAAAATGATGTCAAGTAATTATTATTTAGCATTATCCTGTTTGTTAAGCCTAGTTTTTCACTTTAAATGTTGAGAAAACGAGAATTAATCATGCTCAGAACATATAATGCTATCCTGGGAGGAGTGATTTGAATGCAAACTTCCCCAGATCCAGTACAGAGTAAGACAGAGCCACTAACATTAGCTTGAGCTCTGATGGCGTGGTGGTGAGACTCAATGGATGTTGTAGGCAGAATGGTGCCTCTTCAAATCCCACAAAGGTCTGTTCTGGCACTATACAATGATAGTCAGGGGCTTTAACTAACAGAATCAGGCCTAGCAAGTTCAAGATTGAAGCCAAACTTAAGATCAGTTACAGATTTCAGGTTTGGGAAGCCAGAGATCATGAGACATACACACCAGTGACTGGGACCATGCTGTCACAACTCCAGTCAAGTCATCCATAGGCTTTGACAAAAGACAACTAACTGTGTGTATGATTGTGTGTGTGTGTGTGTGTATTTTCAGTGCCTTTACTGTGAGTGGTGTTCACATCGCTCCACCCCTTCAGGCACTGACCTCCTTTTCGTTATTCACACATGCAGCACCTTTTCTGGCTTCCTTTCTCCCTTTCTCTCTCCCATAATGACGTATGTACGTACGTTTGTGTGCGTATGTTTGTGTGTTTCACCTCACTCCAACTTAACCTAAAAAATGCACGTATCAACTTTGATGCATTAGGGGAAAACTGAGGGGACAGACACCAGACTTTATGTGTCCTACAGTACTTTCTGTGTGCGTATTGTATGTTCAAGAGTACACAAATGCTTGTCTCTTTTATTTCATTTTGTTAAACGAATTATGATAATTTAACCAAATATGCTCTAATTTGGCATGATGTAGAAACATGTCATTAATATTCCTATTCTTTTATTGTACTTTAATGTAGTTTATACTTGACCTTGGGAATATGTACACTGGGGACTGAAAGACGGTTCACAAGCTATTAATTTTAAATTCCCCATTGATATTTGTATACATATATTGTCTAATTAACCATTTATTTAGATTATGTTGTTATTATTAAAACCATTCCTTGCATATTAGTCCAACAAGCAGCACTGTTTAATGCTTTAAAAAATGTCTGCTGTACTCACAGTATGTTTATGATGAGCACCACAATGCACTTAGTATCAGATGATCGAGCAAGTATTATACCTTTTTCAGATGAGAGGCAGAAGAGACAAGACTAAACATGTATAGATCTCAAGCACATGTGCTGTACATGCAGAACACACACACACATGCACACACACACACACACGGACAGGGAGATCGGATGTCAGAAGAGCAGCGTTTGTAGAACAGGCATCTTAATAGGAGCCAGAGGAACAAATAATTAATAATAGATGAGGCTGCATTCTAATAGAGGATTGATTGATAGATAGATATAGCGACAGCATTCCACCTCTTTCAGTTCCATCTCTGAATCTCCCAAAAAACTAAAAACACTGAATCACATAATTCATTGTTATAATGTATAGGTGTTATTTAATTGTTTACTTTATCTATTATTTAGAATTTTAATACAAAGTCTATCTAGGTTGGAAAATTTGCAGTGCCTGTCCGGAAAGGAGCATCCTCTGGACAAACAAACACACACACACACACACACACACACACACACACACACACACACACACACACACACACACACACACACACACACACACACACACACACACACACACACACACACACACACACACACACACACACACACACACACACACACACACACACACACACACACACACACACACCTCCCTCACTGACTCATGGCTCCACTACCTGTATAGTAGTCAGTGTTGCATTGTGTACACTGATGGAATACCCCCTCCCACACACTCTTCCTCCCCCTCTGTGTGTGACAGTGAGAACCGCTCGCTGCCTAACACAACAGTGAAGCTTCACTGACTGGAAGAACAGTTCAACAGTGAACATTTGAGCATATGTGCACAAATACCATGTTCTCTTTATATGAGTTCTATGTTATTTTAACGTTTCTCACAGAGTTCAGATCAATCAATCACATTTTATTAGTATAGCCCATATTCACAGATCACAATTTGTTTCATAGGGCTTTAACAAGGTGTGACATCCTCTGCCCTTAAACCTCAACATTTTGATTGTTGCATGTTACTGGCACCCAGTTAGATTGAATAATCATCTACTCATCTTAATTAACAGATGTAATTCAAGTCGAGTCAAGTGTCCGTAATGATATTACACACTTTTGATCACACCTCCTTAATGCACCACTCACTCACCAAAACTCAAACAATTATCATAACTAGTTTATCATTAACAGTGTTCTCAAAAGCTTCATGAAGTCTGACGGCTTCACAGTATCAGGTTTCAATCTGATCCTAAGATCTGATGTTAAAGAAGAAAACTGATGCTGACCAGTCTCACAGCAAGCTGAATGCACTGTACTCTTACTGCTGGGTATGTAACAAGTCTACAGCTCCAACAGCAGCTCTGTGAGTGTGAATCACATGGAAGTTTGACTCAAATGCTGATGTCAGCATGCTAATATGCAAAACATGAGAATTTACTCTGCTCTCTTATGTGCCATTCATTTTACACTTGATTATAAACCAAAAGTATTGCGCAAATGAAAAGTTTAACCTGATGGAATCAGAAGATCAAGTACATTCTATCTTCCTCCAATCCTCCCACTTTTAAAGCTTATATTTGGTGTGCCACCCACTTTTCTTTAAAATCAAGCTGGCCTTCAAGGCATAGTTCACTGAAAAGTTTAAATTACCTCATTATCTACTCACCAGTATTCCAATGGAGGGCAGAGTGAAGTGTTTGAGTACAGAAAACACTTCTGGAGTCTCAGGGGTAAACTTGCAGCTGAATCTAATAAAATTGAAGAAACTGGTGACCTATACTTTAGACGTAATAAAACATCAAAAAAACACAACATGCCCGTACTGCTCGTGTAATGTCATCCAAGTTTCTGCAAGCCCTTACATTCACAATCGACTTGAAACGGCGTCATTTACACCACGTTTAAGGCCTAAAAGTCAGCTGATATCTACCTACGAGGTGCGTTCACGGACACACCATCGCCTCGCTACGTCAGCTAGCTTAGCCACTTCAGGAGCATTCCTCTCCCAAGGCCCAACAGTCTCCCAAAATTCAATCGCTAAAGATATCAGTTCTCTAAATGTATTTTTATCAAGATCCATGGATTATTCTCTGGATAATTTGTGAAACTGTAAAAACAAAACTCCTATCTGGCCATGTTAAAGAAAGTGGTCAAATTGACTGGATCCGCCCCTTTGTCCACATTTTTACAAAAGTTTAAAAGATTTCCATGTCCCATCCTTCTACCAAGTTTTGTTGAAATTCAAGAATTTTTGTGTTATCCTGCTGACAATCAAAAACATAACCGAAACAAGACAAGGGACTGTTTCCATGTACTGTCATTACTGTCACTTTAAGGCTTCCATCTGGTACGTTTGTTTTATTTTATGATTCAGTAACTGAACTTTTAGTACACAGAATTTCTTTCGAAGTAACTTTATGTTTGCTGAGTTGCACCAACCATCACCCCTTGCAAACACTCTGTTGCTCGCTCATTCTTATTTGCAGAAGTGTGAGATAGTGAAAGTGTGTTGTTTGCTTAAACAGCAGAAACTGAAAGTTTATATGAGCAGGGTGCACATACAGTATATAAACATTTGTACAAAGTCTATATCAGGACGGTCTGTCCTCCCACTCACCTGTACAGTGTTGCATATAGTGCAGTGTATTGCCAAATATACAGTATAATATTGCATTATTGACTGTTGGGCCCACCCTGAATAATCCAGCCATGGCAAGTGTTGAATGAGTGAGGGTCTGTTCAAGGGCCAGCTTGGATATTGGGGTACTTGGCTTGCAGCCGCTGCATGATCATGGCCTGATTATGATTATATACTTTGTTATACGGCGCTGTGTCAGCTTGGCAGCCATTCAACTGACTGATATGTGTCAGTGGCGGAGAGTATAGCATTTGGGGAGATTACTGTTTTGGTCCCTGACTGAATGATGATGTGTGTAATGCCATAATTTGGGCTATGAGTGGAAGCAAGTAGTCCGTATTTGGGAAGGCGTATTCACAAAGCTGGTCATGCATGCGCTTATAGCACACAGCTGAAACAGGTGGATTGAAGGAAATTGGTTTGACTTGGCTGTGTGTGTGTTTCTTTGCTCCCTCTTGAGGAAAAAGACACTGTGCACTGCAGAAACCAGAGGGTTTGGATTCTCAGAGAGATCAGAGGGATCATGAGAAAAGGAGAAACTCAACTGCTAAATCTCTTTTCCCCTCTGGATTTTGTCACATCTGTGCATTTCCTAGTGAATGGGAGGTACATTTATCTCTTTAGGTCTCTATATTCATTGATATTGTATAAACCTATGGGGTCAAATCACTTATTGATGGACCTATTCACTACTTATAGACATATCGGTGGGGTTGTCCACTTACCTGAAGGCCAGAGGTGTGGTCCTCGGCTCCTCATGTTGGGTGCACCTTTATCTGACATATAAATGGAGACAAGGGATACTCCTATAGGTCGTATGAACAAAGCCACCTACGTCAAACTTGAACGACCATCACTCAACAGAGGAGGTGGTCTACATCACCACTTATCTGCCACTTATAATTCAGCCTAGAGAGCCGCCTCCCAGACAGCTTGACACCCATTCACACCATGACACATGTCACCCAAACGCCTCAAATGATTGGCGGGCGGGACCACGAAAAACACGTGACCTCAAAGGTTTAAAGAGCACACAAGAGGTCATACACGTTGGAGCCCCCCCTACAGTAGGCTGGATATTAGGATTTTTTTTTTTACAGTGTGTTATCAGAACTGGCAGCTTGAATGGTGGAAATAAAGATCTGCAGTCTGTATGATATAAGTTATGTATGTGTGTATGCATATGTGTGTGTGTGTGTGTGTGTGTGTGTGTGTGTGTGTGTGTGTGTGTGTGTGTCTGGATAGCTGAGGACAGTTTTCATGACTCTTGGCTGGCTTGTTCTGTAGCAGATTTTTCTGTCTAATTATTAATGAGGAGGACAGCAAACACACCCGTCTATCTCTGTGTGTGTGTGTGTGTGTGTGTGTGTGCGTGTGTGTGTGATCAGGCGTTTGTGTTTGTTGTGTTTCTTTGTGTCTACTGGGACTGGCATTGGGCCAGTTTGCAGGCTGCCTCGGAGGGATTTGACTGGTTCCTGCTGGTTTCCATTGGTCACCACTGTCTCTGCTGTGACCTGAACCAAGCTGGACCACTCTGGACTAGCGCTGAGCTCAGGTGCACTGGACTGGACAGGACTGGTTAGGACTGGAAATAGATGGATGCTTTAGCAATGTGTTCAGAGAGGATTGGACCAGATAATTTATTATTTGCTAACCTATTTGCTGTTATGTTCCCTGAGCCTGCAGAAGCAGCTCACATTCTCAGGTTTTCCACATTGTGTTGTTTTCAGAAAATCTGGCGCACTTTGCCAGTATTTGTTTGTCTTTGCAGTTTGGGCTGAAAAAGCTGGAAAGCAAAGCATTTTTCTGAAGGTTTAGTTTGGCTCACAATCACCGTGCCGACGGAGAAAGTTAAACTAAATATTCGTGGTCAGTTTTGTCCCCTCCAGTCGTTAACCTGCTCTGACTGCTCTCCATTTGATTTTAAAGAGATTAATCTTATTTTGTTGCACAATAGCTGCTCCATTTTAGACGTTCCGCTCAAGCTGTCCACTAAAATCAACCGCTGTGTCTTTGTGTTTGTGTGTTCATGCATCGGCCATTGCAGCGTCAATCTAAAATAGAAAAAAAAGAAACAATGAAATATAGAATCGGTAAGAATATAACAATGTGTATTGCTCCATGTGTGATAAAACCTTCAAGATGTGGCTGGTGACATGTATTGACTTTTGCTGTGTACAGGGAGGAGTACCAAATTAATATGTGGTACAATGAGTTGCATTGTATGGCTTACGAACCCACAGGCAGCTGTTGTGTTGCTGTTTGGGATTGATGATGATAATGATGATGAGCTATGGAGCCCTTCTTTCAGCGTCTTCATTCGGCAAAATGGACTGACAGTCAGGTTTAATGGTCTGCTTGATGGCTCTCTTACAGTCCACTGACTCGTGGCTGATGACCTTTAACCTCTTCGCTGTCGAGGCTGTGTTTTGGCCAGGTGTCCATTTGGTCTGTTTCTGTTCATCCAGTCTGCGTCCACACAAATACGATTTAGTTTTTCAACAAGATAAATGTTTTAGCTCCATATCAGAACAAACCTGGAAATGCATATCACATGACCACTCACATACTGTACATTGGGCATGTGTGTTCCTTCCTGGGTGTAAACAGGAAGTAGATTCTCTACATGCAGCTGGTTGCGTGGTTAAAGACAATGCTATAATTGTTGTTTCCTTTTTTTTTAGAAATCCTATTAGTGTGGAACACAGACTGAATATAAAGATGGACGACACGTCTTCACTTCCTTTCACTATCCAGAAATGAAGCTAAAATATCCTCATTGTAGCCACAGTCTGCACAGTAGTGATCAGGAGATGGAGCCATGGTGTTGAAGTTCCAGTGATACATGTGATTGACCAATCGCTAGTCAGCCTCAGCTGTCAATCACGCTGTTTTTATAGCATCAAATAACTAATTAAAACCACTAACCAGAACAATTTACATTTGATCAAACATCAGTGTGATAAGACCTACCTGAAATGACAGAAACAATCCTTCATGTATATTTTGACTTTTTACTTTGGTCCATGGAGGAGGCAGGATTTCAAATGTAAACTGTAGCCAGCCACCAGGGGACGATCAAGATGCTTTGGCTTCACATTTGGAGAGCTTTTAAATTGTCCATCTTTATATACAGTCTATGGTTTGGACATAGTCAAAGTGAGCAGTCGTAGGGATTTCTGTCTCAATCTCAACAATTTCATACAGGGAAATTCTCTGATAAGGTCAAATACCTCAATAAAACTTGTAGTATAGAGAACAGCTTCATTGTGCCTCAGCCCCCACATTCCTGCTGATTCACTCGGTAGCAAACAGAAAGATGCAAGGCAACATCTGCATTTGAGGATCTATCTTGTAGAGGGGCCCACAGCCTTTATTACTTTCACCTATATTGTGCTAAAATAATGTGTCTCAAAATAAGTCTGTGCATAATCCATACAGACACATTGCATATTGAGTGGAAAAAAAGTTGTCAGTCAGACCTTTTAACCCGATGCTGGTCATTCAATGAAGTGTGAAGTGTTGCTGTAAAATATATTCGATCATGGAGACCTTTCAGTGACTTTTATTTTGGCGATTAACTGGTGGCATTTCCACTTCTTTCCAAGGTGCATTTTTTTATGGTACAAGTCAAACCACTACTTGATGATCCCAACCTAAATGACTGTAACAAGTGAATTGTGTTTATGACATCTGTAAAAAGCACTTTTCAAACCTGACAGAAGAATCAGATAGAGAGTAAATAGTTGCAGTTGTTAGAGGACGTCAACACAAAATAACTTCTGGAATCACTGGTCATCACACACACACACACACACACACACACAAACAAGGATGATATACTGTATGAAAGAGAATCTCTCTTGGGTGGTTGGTTTTAAGTACACACTCAACTCTGCAGGTTTCCTCAGCTGTGATTTGCTACAACTTCAGATAACAATCAAGCTCTGTTTTGGTGCTGGGTTGCATTTTTTTTCTGTGTGTGTGTGTGTGTGTGTGTGTGTGTGTGTGTGTGTACAGTATGTGTGTGTGTGTGATCCCCACAAACAGAACCGGTGCATTTACCCTCCTTTTTGTGTCAACGTCTCTTTTAGACCAGCAGCACATGTTTTTTTTCTGAGTATGTTTTTTGGGAGAGCAGAGGGTGGACAAAGGACTGGGTGTCTGGAGAGGGTGCTCGGGAGAGGAGCAGGGGTGATGGGTGATGGGTGGGGGACTGGAGGAAGGGATGATGGGTGGGAGTCTGCAGGGGACGGCTGGCTGGCTGTGTTTATGGATGTGAGCTGGGAGGGGGCAAAGGTGGGGGTGCGTGCCTGTGTGTGTGCGTGCATTCATCTGCATACGCGCCTGCATGTGTCTAAGAGCATGCATGTGCTGATCTGCTGGTGAACCTGAGTGTGTGTGTGTAGGGTCGCCTGCCTGTTTGCGGGCTCGTGCGTGCGTGTGTGTGTTCTTTTGTTTTGCTCTGGGTTGCTGGGTGATGGGACCAGCTGGGAGGGCTGAAGCCATTCACTTCCCTTCTGCTACCCTGGAGGGAGCCAGCAGGGAGGGAGGGAGGGAGGGAGGGAGGAAGGGAGTGAGGGGGTCGAAAGAATCAAACCAGGAGTATGTGGAAGGGGTGGTGTAAAGTCTTATTGCTAAGAGATAGAGAGGGAGTGATCGCAATCAGACAACACATTAAATAAAACCTGACAGTGAGAGCAGAGAGGAAGTTCTGAACGCAGCTCACAGAGAACGAAGAGAGGGGTTGAAGGGTTGGGGCGGGGGGTGTTGAGGGAGTGAAAGTGTGTCAGGCTGAGTCGTGATAGAGCAGCGAGCTGACTCAGCCAGTCTGGTCTGGCGTAGGAGGGCATCAGCAGTGGATGAAGTAATAGATTACTGTGCGTGTAATCTGATTACTATAATCAGAATACTGTTTTCTAGAATACCAACATAGAAAATCCATATAAACGGATGATAGCACTAAATTAATTGAAACAATGAGTAATCTGATTGCAGCTATGGCTGGTGACAAAAATGATTGTGATTATTCTTTTTCTCTTTTTTTTTTTACGGTGATCTGATTACAAGACAAGTAGAGCCTCGATTCTGATCTGATTACATGAAATAATGATAACTCATAATCAGCAACTGTGCAATTAAAGCTACAACTGTGTTGAGACTGCTGCTGACTGAGTACAGTGGTCACAAGTGACTATTACAGAATGATGATGAATGCAGAAACATACTGTAACAGAGAAGAAGAAGCCGAAGAGACAGAAAGTCAGTGAACTGGCTTAATGTCTATTTTACAGGATTATCTGTTTGAAGTTTCCAAATATTAGCCACCCTAAGCTACATCTCATACCAAACCATGTAAGGCAGTGTACTGAGGAACTAGGCCCCTGAATGCGATGAGCGAGTAAATAATCGCACTCCATACAAACATGCCCGATGTTGCATGTAGACGGTTTTAGGGGTTCCAGCATTGTCAAATGAAGAATGAGTTGCAAAATTGTAAGGGTACTTGGAAAGTGCATACCTCCGCCAACAAGGCTGATTGGCCACTTAATCGGCGTATAGCATACTGAGAGGTACACAGAAGTTTCATCTCTTCATAGGTATTAGCAAAGGGTATTAGCAAATATGCCCGATTTTTTAAAATCAAGATCTCTGCATTATTTCTTTTCTTGAAAAAAGCTTAAAAACACAAAATTGAATGGGTTTGTTCTTGGCCCACACGACATCTCTCCACCAAGTTTCAAGGAAATGTACATAGTAGTAACAGACAGAATTGGAAAGAAAACCTCCGTACGTAGCTGAGGTAACAACTGCGTGAAAAGACTTCAAAGCCATTAATGCTTGTAATAAGTTGTCCATGTTGCCTTCACTGGTTGTGGAGGTTGATACTGTTGGTTTTCCTCTGGAAAAGGACTAAGATAAGATCAGGCAGTATACGCTGGTGTGTGCGTAACAATTTCTAAAAAGTCTCAGTGTCTGGTGGTCCAGACTAGAACATAACCCAGTAACACAGTTTGACTTTCACTCATGAGCGATACAGCAGGAAATTCTCTGGTCACAACAACAAGGAACTATCTTGAGTGCAGCAAGCAGGAAGCAGGAGGTAACGTATTAATTCCACTGTGCAGAACACATTCTTTTTTTTTACTGCATATCGACACCGTGGTCGTTCCTTATTACTTGACATCTTCGTCAGTGTCCTCTATTGCACAGCTTCTCAGTTGCAGTTTTGCGTCTGTCACTTGATAGAAACGCTGTAAATCCTGCGGAGGATCTGCTGCTGAGTTCTCACATCAGCTCATTCGAACATTCTGCAGAGTTTTTACGAGGGGACTGTCAGGAGAAACGTTGGAGAATGTCCGGAGCCTTGCAGCCGGATATTTGTATTCTCATTTTCAGCCCCTACTGAGGATGTCAGGAGACTATGTGGAGTTCAGTGCATGTGTGACAGCAGCTATAAAGTCACTGACCTGGCTCTGTTAGCAACTAAAGTTTACTAAAGTTAGCTTATGTTAGCCTCCATTAGCCTCTGGTCATAACAAAGTGTATGGAGAAGAGGAGAGGCCTGTTTTATTTCTTGCAAATTAAACTTCTCAGAATTTTATTATTACTTATTGTTTCATTAGTGACATATTCTTAGCTTCTGCGTGGTCACAAGCATTAGTAGCAATCCAGAAGTTGCTGACCGAACCAAATGAGCCAGAGAACATGTGCCCTTCTTTTTTAAATGTTCTTTCCTTTTATTCTCTTTAATGAAAGGCGAAGGGGGTGTTTTCATAGTGAGACACACGAACCAGACAAGTTGAAACATGATAATCATCACACCACAGAAATGAAATGAACTGGGAGCCAGTGCTCATCAAACCTAATGTGTGGAGACACTGGAGACAATTTGGTCCGAAGGTAACATAGAACCACTCATAATGTTACATATAATGAGTCATGATTACATGCAGTAAAAAAAATGGGAACAGGAAAACCGGAACAACACATTTATACATAGAAAAGTGGATTTCTTTTCATGTAACTTTATTACATATGTTCAATGTCCAAATTAATTAGTTTTGTATCATGTTTTTAGTTGATATGAGTTAATGAAATAACTTGAAAGTGATTTGATTAAATAAAGCTACACTTTAAAATGTATATGAAATGTATATGTTGTGGCGTGCACTCATGGGTGTGTCCTCTCACCCAGTGGGTCGATGGGAAATGTAAAGTCTGTAGCTATATCTACTTCCCGTATGGGGAACATGTGCCTGTTCTTCCTGACTACTGATTAAACAACAGTAAGCAGTACCTGCGTCTCTGCCTTTCCTTGTCCTGCCACAATGTAAGTATATGTATCACTTTCAAGTTATTTGAAGATTCCATATGCTGAAGTGTCCTCAGGCAAGTTACTTAACCCCATTCCCTGAAGGGCATAGCCGTTCTAATAGCCGTGCACTGTAAGAATGTGTGTGTGAACGGGTGAATGTGATTTGTACTGTAAAGCGTTTTGTGTGGTCATTAAATCTACCACCGAATGCCACTTGAGGATACGTGCACAGCTGGAGATGAAACTATGAGGGCTGACTGTCTGCTTGGACGGTGACAACTTTATGAATAGTGCTAGCAAGCAGGCAGCAAATAGCACTGCACACAAAAAATGTTGGTTTATAATGAAATTGTGGCGCGAATAATTTGAAAATGGTGGGCATCCACAATATAGATGACTAATGGAAAGCATTAGATTGGACATTTATAGAGGTCCATGGACAGCAAGCAACATAGGCTCTGAAGGCTTAACAAGTAAACTTCCATTTAAAGGGACTCTTACCTTTGTTGCATTTGAGAATTGCAGCACATTCAAATCATCCCGCCTTCCTCCAATGCCCCACCCCCTCGTTCCCATCCGCGGTGTTTTTTTGAAGAAACTTTATTTACAAGCAGACTTACAATCTACTGCCTCCGCGCACGCACGTGAGTTTTTGTTTACCAAAGCAATGGATTCGGTAAGTTATATACATTTACATTCACATATGATGACGCGGGCCCGAATGCGCTACAAGAAGCAGACGGAAAACCTGCATGTCCATGCAGCAAACAGACAGGTCTGTCGGCCAATAAGGTCCTTCGGTCCGAAGAATTTTATTGGTTGAAGTTTTCACTAAATATTATGAGAGTGAAATAATTGTTTGTTTTTACTCCTGGTGGGTCTGTCTTGCATTTTAGAGTGTCATTACCTTATTAATACCAATTTAACCTTATCCAAAAAAAGTGTAAAAATGCAACAAAGGTAAGAGTCCCTTTAACATAATAGTGTTTTAAAAATTTTCAAACACAAGCTTCTCGATGTGGAAGGCTTGTCTTGTGTGGATGGATGTAAGAGGAAAGAGTGCTTTTTCAAATATATCCACGTGCTTCCATTTTTGGGGATGAGAACGGGTGGTGAACCTCTATCTATCAGTCCATCACTTTTGTCTGCGTTGTTCTCCCTGATGAAAAGGACGGCTGGAGGAGAAGGGTTAGTGAAGTGAAGCTGCCAGAACGTGGAGAAACTGGCAAAAGAGAGATGGATAACCAGCTAAACCTTGTTGCTGGCTGCTAGTCTCTAAAGCTGCTTCCTCGTGCCGTGACTTGTGAGCCGGCCCGGTTTCCCTCGAAGATTAATGACCTTCCTGTTTTCCGCTACAGTATCTCTCTCTCTCCTCCCAGTTTTTACTGCAGTTCGGTTCAACTTGTAGTGCACTTTAAAGAATGCTGCAGAATCTAGTGTTACACAGTGTTGTACAAGTTTTCTTCCTATTGCTTTCCTGCTAAAAATACCTCCGCCATCATATCACTTGCAGTATTAATTCCACCACTACACGACTTCTACTTACAACTACAGCCATCTCTGACTCCACCACCAGACTATGAGGAACAGAGCTACATGTAACCTGTGTCTCCAAAAAAAAAGAAGCATCAAATTGTGGGAACTGAAAACTTTGTCATCAATGTGTTTTTGTTGAGTTTTCCCCATTGGACAGAGGTATCTGTGTTCCATCTACTGCGAGACTATTGGTGGGTTGTCCCACTGGAATGTGTCACACTCACCAGTTTGCTATGGATGGGTACACACACACACACACACACACACACACACACACACACACACACACACACACACACACACACACACACACACACACACACACACACACACACACACACACACACACACACACATTAAAGGGTTAGAGTAAACCTTTTCACATAGCCCTGAGCCAAAAGCCATTAAAGCACACAACAGAGTACTGTACTGTATGTCTTACATGGTTATTACAGTGTCTCAAAATGTCTTAACTGATTTGCACAACATGATCGACTTACATTTTTTGTACCCTGATAAACAACATGCTAGTGTTGTCAGGGAACGAATGTAGCAAAACAATTCATTCAGAAAAGGACACAAATGAAGGGACAGAGCTACAGAGAGAGCGAGCGAGAGAGAAAGAGAACAACAACTTCTTTCCTGTAAGTCACCTGACACTGGAGGCGTCACACAGACATGAGTAAACATACCTCCCCCCTCTCTCTCTCTCTTCCTTTCTCTCTGTCTTTCTGACTGGGTCATTTGCTCATGTTCTTAGTCCAGGACCTCTTCTTTTATAACTTGTCTCCCCAAACTATTTTCTATTTTTAAATCAGTATAGTATAGTGAGAGAAACTTAAGGAGGAGTCTTGTGTTTAAGGAAAAAATCAGTTAAGAAACTCAATTTTTTTAAATTATGGTGAATCAAAATACAGGTATTATTTTTCATATTGTCATTAAATCCCATTTGCAAAAAACATGAATGGTTAACCAGTCTCTGAACAGTTTCCCTACTCAGCCCGAGTCCACTAGTTGCAGAAAAAAACACGACAATAATGGAAGACTTGTACTTTTAATTTGACTTTTGTGTTGGACTTAAGTCAGCTAAAGTGTCCACTCTAAGACTGAAAACGGATCTATAGTGGCTCGGTTGCAAGTGATCTGTAGAACATTACTTTCAAAAGTTTCAGTCTGACAGAAAAACAAACAACCAAAACCGTTCAAAATCAAACTGCTGTCATGAGCAGGTCTCTGTGTTCACTGCAGCTTCAGGTCTGGTGGCTGGTTTAATGACGGTGCACAACAAGTGGAGAGCTGTGGACTCATGGGGTTAACTGTGACATACCCTCAGCCGTCCAATCACAGGCGAGCAAGAACTCAGACACCATTGCACAACTTTCCAAAGTATGCAGGGTTACATGCAATGGTATATTTGGGGCAGTGAAACAGATTCTGAGTCGCTGGGTGACAATGATTTGATCATTTATTTTGACTAAAGCCCGAAGCAGCTGTGGTTGGTGATAATATTTTGAGGGCCGGTTATCTCAGCATAATTAATTACTCCACAATCTAGAGGTAAACTATTTTCGAAGAATCACGACTTGATTTTACAATTCTGATTGGATAACAAACTCCTATCCCATAGAAAAAAAGCAACGACTCAGTAATGAAACCATCTTGGATAAATCAGGGTGTGCAGAGTAATTACACATTTAAGTCCTGAACGTCTTGAGACAACATTTTTTTCATTATGTGGAGACAAAGCTGCAATTAAGCTGTAATCGTGTCATTGTTAACAAACACTAAAAGGACCATTTGTCATCTTGACATGTGTGTAATGAAATAACCAAATCATAATGAAGTCGTAACAGTCGTGATCTGGAGGTAATGAGGCTAAAACAGCGTTTGTGTGTGTGTGTGTGTGTGTGTGTGAGTTGGTATTTTGCTTTAAATTCAAATTAGATTCACATTGAAGATATTTGACGTCAGGATGTTGTGGAGAATAAACACAGTATATTTCTCTATCTCGCCTGTTATTAAGGGGATAGGTAAACCAGACACAGTGCCCCTGTGAGGAAAACTGCAGTAAAAGTTAAGGCTGTTCTGAATGTGCAATACATTTGTCCACTAATTGATGGTTATTTACCTTATGTTATTTACCTTATGTTAACTTCCACATCGTAACATACTAGAAATTCTGCTGTCAAGTGTTGATAAGCGTAAACACTGAGATCACAGACAGGCCAGAAACTTCTTACATGAAGTCTCATGACAGGTTTTTTTTTAATAAAATGGCAGCACTGCAGGAGGCCGACCTCCTTTGCTCACTGGTCCTTCCCCTTCTGATAAACATGGATCAGGGCACTTAACAAGTGTTTCAAATCTCAACCTAAGGAAAATAATGTGTGTGTGTGTCAAATCCACCTCACGCTCAAACAGGCTCTGTCCTGCTCTGTGTGTGATTCTGTGTTTATATCAGTTAAAACTCTGGCACTTATTTGTGTATATCATGCTGCGTCAAGAATCAAAAAAACAAATCCCGTTCATGTGTGTGTGTGTGTGGAACTGAGACAGGGGCTGATGTGTATGAGGCACAGACGGGGGAATGATGGACACTAAAAAAGAGACGGGTGAAGAGACAAAGAGAGAGAGAGACAAGGGGGAGGTAGGGACAAAGAGAGAGGGAGAGAGAATGGGAAAGAAAGCAGATGGGTGCTTTTGGTGTGGAGCTGTTCCCCTCCCTCCCTCCCTCCATCCCTCTTTATCTCCCCTCTCCCTCTTTCTCCCCACGTTGGGCTGTCGTGCCACACCCATGTCTAAGTAGTATTAATAATATTCTCCGGTCCTCTTCACACACCGTGTCCCAAATCTGCCACCACACACTGATGCTGTTCACTTCTGTTTTTCAAGCCAGTTTTCTTATGTTTACGTTTTAGGGACCCCACTGCATGTAATAGCCTTTACTCACTAAGAATTGTATATTGTAAAGAAATGTATAATCAAAGCAATAATCACCCTTTACACTTAGTATTTATATCTTCCAAATGTGAGGAGGTGTTGAAGGCATCTGCCCACTTGTGGGGTACAGTGAAGTAATAAAGTCATAAGATGAGAACTGGACAACATAGGCCTGTGCATTGTAATGCAAAGAAAACCAAAACTCCATCTAACTATTGCATTAAAACTGAGTTAGATCCACAGCCTACAAAAACCTTATGAAACTACAATATCTGTCTGTAGAGTTCCCTGACCAATGGCCAGTCCCCTTATAAAAACACATTTGAATTCACTATTTTCTGCACTCATAAATATCCGACTCCTAAACATGACAGGTTTTTTTTCACCAATCTCCATAAATTATTCTCTGGTAAATCAAGGAAAATGTGGAAAAATGTCCTATATTACAATTTTAAAGAAAAGATAAAAAAAAAATCCAGAATCCAGAATCCGCCCCCTGATTCAGATCCACACTAATATTGAATGTGTTTTCATTGACTCATATTAAATTCTTCCATCGGGTTTAATGCTAATCTGTTCAGCTGTTAAAAACCAACCAATAAATAAACAGACAAGAATGAAAACACAAGCTCCTTGGCGAAGGTAAACATGTTAAAGTTCAGTTTTAGCAAAGGTACTTCTGTGTTAGATGGTTCAGTGTGGGCTTTTAAAAAAAAACACAACTGCAGAGATATTCTCACGTTTAGTCTCCAGTCAAACTAAAGCAAACAACAACAAACAATCGTGAATTTCACACTTCCTACAGTATAATGCATGATGATAGTACTTTTCCGTTAGAACATCCGTGTCTGATAAAGCCCACATGCACCATGCCCCCAGTTTGCACCACAAGCTGAACTCGCCCAAGTCTAGATAACCCTGATGACGTCATGGCTTGTGAGGCTTAAAGAGAAACAATCTCAACTTGTGACCTCGTATCACAGGTCACATACAGCTGAGTAACAGATAACCACAGCACAGTGTGGTCTTTTCAGTTTGAACCCTCAGGACAGTTTTTAGAGGCCTGAAGATGGAGCACTGCCTAGTTTATCACAATAAAAGCACAAATTATAGAAAAGTCAGAAATTTGAGCATAAAGGTGAGTTCCTTCTTTCTTCCTTGCCCTACCCCTTTTTTCTAAATATCATCTTGAGTCTTACAGAAACCATTTCTGTTGGCTGAATAATGCTAAAACTATTGTTTTTCTTGTCACTGCTGTTACATCTTTTCAATATGGACTCTTTTTTTGTGGAGGACTAGTTTGGATGTGGATACAAAGTAAGAACCTTTTTGTTTGCTCCTCACTTCTTCCAGAGATCTGAAGGATGTTTTAGATAGAAGGTAACAGTAGACTTTAGCATTTAGCTCTGATGGGTAGGCTCATGGGATAGGAAATGAATTATTTCAGTGACTATGTATTTTAATATAATATTATTCACTGTGTGTCTGTTTATGTAGATGCTTCTTGCTCACGCGTACATTATCCAGAGTTTGTAGGGGCAGGTAGGAGAAACTCCAGAGAATGTCCGCAGCCACCGACTGAAAGCAGCTATAGTTATAACTGTAGATATTGGTACAGCAGTGATGATAGTAGCAGCATCTGTCATTGTAAAAGTTGAGGTACTATTATCTGTGGTAGCCTAGTAGTAGGGGTTTGTACTGTGTAGTAATAGTAGTCAAAGATTCAGTGTGTAATATGGAGGTGAAAGGGATTGTTTGGCAAGAATTTAATATAAAATAATCCTGGTGATGTTTCACTAGTATGTTTCGTCTAAATTATAGAAATTGTTATTTTAATTACCCTAGAATGGGCCCTTTATATTGAATTATTAATACTTTATATTTACTTAGGGAGCGGGTCCTCTACTGAGACCACCATGTTTTTTACAGTCGTCCAGACTGGACAAACTAAACACCTTTTGAGACAGCTGAAGACTGCGACAGGTTCTCTTTCATGTTTGGAAGGGGAGGGTGAGGTGGTGGTATTCAGCTGCAACATGCAACTTCACCACTAGATGTCCCTAATTCCTACACACTGAACCTTTAAGGTGGTGGTTAATGTTGCAGTAACAGAAAGTAGAAGAGATAGATTACTTTACCAATTATTATACAAAACAAACTTCTAGCTTTATGTTACTGCATTTATTAAATGCCTCATAGAGCCAATAACACAATAACATACTTTTACTCTTGTTTGTGTGATCACTAACTGTCTGGTGAATTTATAGACCTTAGTGCTATAAGAATACAGCGTGAAGTGTCACAGTGAGTATAAATGGAACATGATGGTAGACAGACTAATCCGGATGCCATTTGCAAAACCAGAGAGTTGCCACCCAAAGGTGCAACAAGGCGATGGATGGGAGCAACATGTAGCTTCATGCACTGAGGTGGGGTGGAGGGAGAGGAGGCCAGTAAACTCACCATGAGTCAGGTTCACACTGATAGTGACACACACACACACAACTTGTTACATGCTCAGAAGAACGCTAACAAAGAGAACATCACAACAACAGAATTAAGCACGTACTGGTTTCAGAGTGGCTTTGTAGCATCACATGTTGTTGGTATGTTCACATACATGCTGATGACAGTGTTGCATTTTGTAGGGCACTCTGGGAAACAATCGTTATTTGGTTTTGATGTGTTAACCGGTGACCTTTTTTCCATCAGATATTTCTGTTTCAGCTAAATAATTAGAAAAACTGTACTACATGCAGAGAATGGAAGTAAAACACAGAAAAAGAGAGACAAAGACAAAGCAGAGGAGGAGGAATACGAGTCATGCAACGGTAAGAATGAACAAAAGAGAAGGAACAGGCAGATTTTACAGAGAGAGGGAAATAAAGGAGAGCCAGGGAGAAATAAATAAAGATAGATAGAGGGAGGGAGGGAGGGAGGGAGGCAGAGAGGGAGGGAGAGCTAGAGATGTTGTGGGTGCAGCTCTCCAGTCGGTGTTGCTATGGCCCTGCCCTCCCTGCTCACTGAGCCATTTCCTGTTTTTGACCTGAAATCTTTATTTAGAGCCATCCCTCCTCTGCTGCTCGGCATTCGTGAGTCAACTCAGAGGCCGGAGAGATGAACACAGCACTAAAATCAGATCTCCATTCACCACGGAAGCTACGTTTACGCATGCACGCACGGAGCTACCGTTCCCCAGACTGTAACCCGCCTCTGAGCGGAGGACTCCAGCTGACGTCTCATGTCGGATATTTTGAGAATCCCTGTTGCAAAGAATCAAATTCCTGTGTTTTATTGTAGGAGCAGCAGTTTCTAAGCTCTGCTGTCTCCTCTGCTTAGTCAGTTTAACCTTTCATAAAATACTCATACATGTCATATAGTCCAGTGATGGAAGTTTTTGTGTCTTACAACTTTCAGCCAATGATGCCTTGGGGACTGGTCACATCAGTATTTGAATAGTAAATTCAGTAGAAGTTATAGATCCTACAGAGCCACCGGAGAGTAACGGTGAGTTTTGTTTGAGGATTACTTTTCCGTTCTTTTGCAGTAATTTCCCATTGCCATCATGCAAACATTAATATTTCATTATAGGTGTGCAGTCATCTGTATCTGTGCAGTTGTCCTGAGTACAGTGTCTGGTTTCGGTATCCTCCAAATCACTGACCTCTTGATCGAAGATTTTGTTTAAGTTTAGTCTCACTGATTATATAACCATGCCAATTGAGCCGTAATACTACATCACAAAACGTTAATGCCCAGTTCAAAGTAAAGTGTAATAATCTGAGCCATACTGTGGCGGTGTTCTGGGAAAAAATTTACGGAAAATACACTGCATATTAGAGTGTGGATACCCAACTCAAAACCAGAGGGACCCATCGGGAACTTACAGGCTGGGCCAGGTTCGGAAAAAAAGGTTTGGCAATGATATTCAGGTTTGGGTCAGTGTCACTGGCTATAATAGGGGAAAACATGCAATAGCCATTTGTGTCAGGGGACCGGGTAAAACAAACTCAGTGCAGCTTACATTAATGGTCGGGTTGATCATTTGTTAAACATTTTTTTGGTTGAAATTCATTTCAGGTTCTGATAGCCATCAATAAGAGTCACCAAATAGTAATTTTCTAACTGTTGTCAGTCAGTGCACGTTCACATGTTTTGGGAGCGTGGGTACAGCGAGAGGGATGATGGCAGGGTGTGTGATGTATGTGTTTATCAAAGTGGAGCCTGCTCTGGCTAGTTTTTCCAGGATTATCAACCGTAGCTTTAACTGCATCGGGTCAGGTTCAGACACAACACAGAGAATGCCTTTCATATTCAGGTCAGGCTTGGTTAGTTTTCTCTCAGGCTCAGATGGTTTTAGACAGAAAATACTGGCCGAGCTGCACTCTATTACATATGGCTCAAAGGTATAGAAGAAGTGAAATACTGGGACCCAAAAGTAATCTTCAAAAAATAAGTCTTGCCGTGACCCTTTGGGGTTCAGTAGGATTCAGTTGGAGGGATCAGAATTAACCTCCTAGCAAAAGCGTGGCTCCATTAAAGTTGGAGAACAATAACACGTTTGGAATATTTTGCAAAGACACATGGACAAGGTTTTTTTTGTGACACCTTCTGTTGTGATCAGGCTTTGACAGTTGTTAGTGAATGTCTTGACAAGAGGACACACCGGAAGATTCAGTCCCAGAAACGGAATCTTGTAAAGACTGGACTTTAATGGATGGAAATATTTGTGACAGCAGTTTGATCAAAGAGGGCAGCCTGTCTGGGGAAGTAGAAAAACTACCGGGGAGACTTGCATTGTGTCTGTGAGTGTATCAGTGCACAACTGGGTGAGTGTGCAGCAGGGCGCATCGGGGGCACAAACGGTCCAAGATGCCCATGTTCTGCCCCGGGATGCTCCGCTGGTGTTTTTGTCTGCATGTGTGCAGACTCTGCCTGGTTTTGTTTGAGTTTACTGGACACCACCCCGCCATCTGCTGCAGGGCAGGACTGACATTCGTGATCAGCACCAACAGTCCACAGACCCATTTCTGTCTGTGACCACCTACTATCTCTGTGTCAATGAGAAGTTTTCAGTGCAGTAAACTGGGAATCACAGGCAGACACTGAAGATCTGTAAGATATTCGAAAATTAAAAGTACCACACTGTAGAAATAAGTAAGAGCATGAGAATAACGTGAACATTACCTCCAGTTTACACTTTCAAAACGTTTCAATTAATGTGTAATTAACTTAAGAGAGAGAGGAGATATACTATAACAGAATGTGTGTGTGTGTGCGCGCGTGAACGCGTGTGAGTTTGCGTGCGTGTGCGTGTATGTATGTATGTGTGTGTGTGAGTGTATGTTTGTGTGTGTGTGTGTGGGCGGAGCAAAGTCGACGACGCCACTTCTCGGGGCAGCTGCTCGGTTTCAGCTTCTCCTGCTACGTTCAGGTGCCCCTCGGAAATTCACCTCTCCATACTAAAATGGTTCCCGTCCCGACCATCATTTTGCAGTCATTACTATTGTATTGGATGATAACTCACGAATTGAGCAAATAGGTTGTCAGATGTGTATCCGTATGAATTAATTAACTGTAGATTAATCGTTATCTGGAAAATGTTCTTTCAAGTCATAAGGGGAGAGACGACTGTGGCCTGCAATCTTTAGAGTTTCTCAGAGATTGAGAATTGAAATATAAGCAAAAAGAAATTCAATATTTATTTACAAAGTAGTAAACGCATCCCAACATGTTTTTGTTTATTTAAGTACAATATTTCACCAGGCTATAGCCTGTTTAATACACATAGCAAAAATCTGTGAAGCTTTAAGGACTGGTTTTCAAAGCCGAAGTGCAAAAAAACTGCAGTTCACTGAGTGGCACCTATAACACCCTATAAAGAGGATTCATGTTTCCCACAATGCATAGTGAATAGTTGTGTATTACAGATGATCACTAACCAATAACAATACATACCATCGTGCATTGCTCTTGCAGTGTAGAGATGACAGGGGGGAGGGCAGCAGGGACAGCCTGACCTGTCATACAAATTCAAATACGAGTAGAGAAGAGAACCACAACACAAACTGTGGCAAAGTTTATTTCTGCATTTAAATATGTTCAATCAATAAATATTTAAACTATGTGTAAAATAAACTTTAAGCATTTTGGGATTTAACACCAGTCGGCGTTTTGTTTCACGTTATAATCCTGCAACAAAGACGTTATTACTTTAACAGAGAAAATGCACAGAGTAGTGTCCGAAAGTGTTGATGAGCTCACTATATAGTCCACTACATAGAAGTCCCTACACAGTGAAGTCCGGGTTAGGGCTAATACATCCTTCTGCGTTGAAGCTACGCTGTAGGTATGCACGTAGCCTCTGCACAGGGCGTAGCATTCATAGTTGTGCGTAGGTGTGTGTAAAGCCTGGCGCATGGTTCTGCAACTGTGGCTGCGGCTTTTCACGCAGTTGTGTGGATGGACTTGTTTTAATTTACGGTTCTCCAAGGGTTGCGCGTGTTGCAAAGCAATTCACCGCCAGAACACTAGGCGGAGTTACGTTTTTTGTCGAAGACGACCTTAGAGACGCCTTCTTTGTGTGCTGCAGTCGTCGTTGACTGTTTATTTACCTTCTCCTTTGGAACAATGGCGTGTGGATCGTGTTAGAGTTGGGAGTCGATAGATGTAGAAGAGCAATTGCTATTTCTTAAAGAACTGCAACGTAGACAAGAAAGCTGGCGTGTTCGCTCCTTCAACTCAATTACAAAATGGTGGCGAGTCGGACCAAGAGGACCAATCACATCTCTTGTGGTCTGCTTCATAGATTTATATTTAAAGGCTAGATGTCTCGTTCGATGGAGCCGGACGTCCGCACATGGCGGCCATCTTGCTAGGGGACATCTCGCTTATCCATAACATTGTGTTGGTAGTGGTAAATAATCATAAATTGCTCAATTTTCAACCGATTTTTAAACGATCTGGTTTGTTATAAACGTCAGAGATGTAGTTATGACACTGCATAAATTATTGATTTTTTTTGGAAAATAACATAATTATTCATAAGTATGCAGTGTCATATCTACATCTCTGACGTTTATAACAAACCAGATCGTTTAAAAATTGGTTGAAAATTGATGGCCGCCATGTTGGAACGTTCGTCTCCGTTGGCCGGCAACGCAGGCGAGACATCTAGTCTTTATAAATAAATCTATGGTCTGCATGGCCATAGTTCCATTTTCAGGGAGGATGCATGTCAGGATACGGCGTAAATATGCGTAGGGTACAGGTCTATGCATAAGCTTCAGTGGGTGATTTCGGACACAGCGTTGAAACTGGCTCGTGAAACCGGCACACAGGGGTGAATTTTCTTAAAACTCTTGCATTAAAGGGACTCTCACCTTTGTTGCATTTGAGAATTACAGCACATTCAAATCATCCCGCCTTCCTCCAATGCCCCATCCCCTCGTTCCCATCCGCGGTGTTTTATTTAAGAAACTTTATTTACACAAGCAGACTTACAACCATCCCGGTGTTTTTATTTTTTTGAAGAAACTTTATTTACAAGCAGACTTACAACCTACTGCCTCCGCGCACGCACGTGAATGCGCCACAAGAAGCAGACGGAAAACCTGCATGTCCATGCAGCAAACAGACAGGTCTGTCGGCCAATAAGGTCCTTCGGTCCGAAGAATTTTATTGGTTGAAGTTTTCACTAAATATTATGAGAGTGAAATAATTGTTTGTTTTTACTCCTGGTGGGTCTGTCTTGCATTTTAGAGTGTCATTACCTTATTAATACCAATTTAACCTTATCCAAAAAAAGTGTAAAAATGCAACAAAGGTGAGAGTCCCTTTGAATTAGTTTTAAAATTATGCATTGTAACTTGATATAGTGAACACCATTATTTATAGATGTATAATAAATGCAACAGTCTCTGATTGCGGAATGTACGGGCACGTCCGGCGGTCCGTGAAGGCAGCAGCGGTCCTGCGAGCAGCTTCCTCCTCCTGTCAGCGCCATTGTGTGTCAGAGTCTCCGGCAGCTCGGACGGTTCGTGTTTCTGCAGCTGACACAGGACTTTAACTCGCCCTCCATGTTTCTCCCTCTCTCTCCGGCCCTCCTGCTCACGGTAAGACGACGTTTCGAACCTTTTCTCCCGAGGCGGAGACAGACGGAGCAGAGGAGACGCGTCAAAGGACGGTGCGGGTGTTTGTAATGAATTATGGACGCGGCTCCTGGCTGCTGGTCTCCGTGCTGCTGGGCTGGAGCGAGCCTCCTGGCTGGGGAAAGTTTTTCCTGTTAAATGTTGAATATCTCTGGTTCCTTCGCGGCTCCTCCGTTCACCCTGTAGCCCGACCGGTCGAAGCACTCAGTCCGGCTTCACAGCGGAGGCAGCGGCCGCCGCGGAGGAAAGTCTGTCCAGTAAACTTTTTTTTTTTTTTAAACCCCCCAAATCCACCGAGGGTCCCGCTGAGACCCTCGGTGCCTCTGGCCCAGCGGGTCGTCTTATTGTCTTATAGCGGAACCAGTGAAGCTCTTCTACCTTTAACGAGTGATTTCCAAAGGACTTGAAAAGGACCTGAATGTGTTGAAATCCTCCCCGGTGCACTGGGACTCAGTGTGCGGACAGATGTGCTGCTGGAGGCTGCACATCTGCAGAGAGGGTCCTGGGTCCACAGCACAGAAAACAGGCACTTCATATTTGCATTAATGCACATTTGCAAGATATCAAGATTCAAGATTTTTTTATTGTCAAATGAACAGAGATAACATGAAGTAGTCACTGTCATTGAAATGCTTGGGTCACACACTCTTTAAGCAATGCTGAGTAATTTCAACCCAAAAAAATTAAATAATAATAGAAATAGTATAAAATAGAATAAAATAGAATAACAATGAAATAGAATATCAAAAATTATATCTAAATATATATCTTTACAGATGAATGTTCAATTTGTGCAGTAGTGCAAATATTCAAATATGCTTATTATGGTGTGGTGCAAATATGCAAAGGACACATAGTGTATTTAAATAAAACTGTAATCATAATTAGGAATTTTCTTAAAAGCTTGCTAAAGGGTGTTATAGTGAAATGTGTGAAGTGACTTGCTCTCCAGTGTTTGGGACCATCTCAGCTATTGTGGTGAGTGGAGGGGGGGGTGGGCTCTGTTTCAAAACAAGCACCACAAACACAAGAACGCCCCCCCGACCCCCACACACACACTTTGTGTGCTGCCATCCGCAAGCTGCTCGGAGGTCACCCCAGAGGTCCCGTCTGCTGGACCAGCCCCCCCCCCCCCCCCCACCGAACAGGAGCCAGGGCAGAGCAACCCAGCTTCATAAGACAGATGTGATGCAGAGTTACACAACTGGGCCTCCACTTCCACTGGAGATCAGCTGATAACCACAGTGGGGAACCCCTCAGGTGTCCAGGAGACATTCAAAATGTTTAAATTTCACTGATTCGGTTAAAGTTTAGGACAAAATTTCCAATTAGAGACACAGCAATTAGTTTTAATACTCTATAGATAGATAGATAGATAGATAGATAGATAGATAGATAGATAGATAGATAGATAGATAGATAGATAGATAGATAGATACTGCACATAAGACTTGCAGAGGTAAAGTAAAAGGCAGTGCAAATAGTCAATTGTAATATATAAACAAAATGGAAACAACATTCTGCCTTAAGTTCTAAGATGCAGCCCTTTTTATTATTTCAAAAATATTCCCACCTCGCAGCTATTCATTCGTTTCAGGCTCAATAAATCAACATTGAGCCTGGAGGGAAATTGTAGAATTTGGACACACTACAACAAAATCATTTTTAACACACACACACACACAGTATCTTTAGGTGTTGGTTTGTGGACCCTGATATGAAGATGTATTGGAACGTATAGGAGAGGGGACAGCTGCAGGGTAATATGGTCAAGGCTTGAATTTACAGTGAAAAGGGAGTTCTGTTGGCTGTGGCAGGTTCCTGTACAGTATACTGCATACCTCCAGTTTCTGAATACCTGGATGAAGCTCCTAGTGCAGCTGCATGGCTTCACCTGCAGTAACCAGGCGTGTACTGCAACCATAAGGATTATACTTAAGTAATAAGGGTGCTGCCTGCAGTGAGTAGGATGACACTTGCAGCACTGGAGCCGGTGCTGCCGTTCCAAGATGGGCACCGTGGTAATAAGTCGGATGCTGCTGTTGGTAGAGTACATGCTGCAGTAATAAGGCAAATCCTGCAGTAATATACAGATATACTGTGTACTCCAGATATATTGAGGATGAGTGGACTCCTGTAGCTCTGTCACTGGAGGTGTCAGGCTGGGCTTTCTAACTGAAGAGGCTCGATGGAGAGAGTGGAAAACTCACCTGCATGTGGACACGTCTGCTGACCTAATTCTGCTCGCTTCTTCTGCATTTTATTTATAGATTTAAGTGAGAGAGAGGGAGAGAGAGAGAGAGAGAGAGGATGTTAAAGCGAGGCGAGTTAAAGCGAGACGAGGTGTTTCTTGTTTTTTTGGGCCTGTGCCTTTAAGTAACAGCACCTTTAATCCCAAAGAACAAGTCTTTAAACACCTGTCACCTGGCTCTGTTAGGATTGACTCATAGTGTTTGCTGAACTGGCTGTACAGAAATGTGGTGCTTGTTTGAGCAGACATTCCCAGTCGCCATGTTCCTTGAGCCTCATAACAGCACTGTTATAAATCCTAAATGAATGATTATATAATTTTTACATAATTTGTGTTTTGCTGTAGCTCGAGGTGCAAGTGAAAGTTAGTAGATTGTCCTGAGAGGTTTTTCTAGTGGTGTCAAAGTGGTTTGACTAAATATCAACTTCAAATGTAAGGGTTTACATGTTTGTTACTCTGTTTCTCCGTTCCTGACCTTTGCCCTCCATTACCCTCACACTGCTCATAATGAGAGTGTGATGAATCTCCTTCCCCATCGACAAAATGAGGATTGCTCTTTAAAAATGAATTATGATTCATCAAACCTAAGGTGCAAACACCTTCGGTTTTGTTTCACGTCTCTGACTCCACCCAGGGCTGGGTCGGTCATGCCAGAGTCCGGTTATTAATGAGACACTACGTGTTACGCACTTGGAACTGAACTGTTTTGTAACCAGTCCTGTTATTATGTAAGAGATCGTAGTGACTTGCCGGTCTGATAACCAACTGACTTTGTCATGTGAGCGTTTTTTGATCACTACAAGGGAAAACACCCACACATAAACACACACTCACACACACACACATTTGTAGTTTGCACACACTTGTTTCCTGCCACATGATTGACTTGTTTATTTTGGTTTGGACACTCCACCATCTGTTGTTACATTTTTTTATTTTTATTTCTGGAATATCTAAATAAAAACAGCTAATACCTGGGGTATATCACACCTTGTTCAGTTACAATCTAAACTATGATGTAGCTCATATTTACTTTTTAACTTTTTTAAACTATTTTATTTTACTTTTAATTTCACTTCAAAGCTTTGGCTGCAAAAGTGCTTGAAGCCACTTGAGAATAATAACCCAACACATTAATTTAACTCTATTCACTATCACTAGATCTCCTATCAGAATTTCCCTATTTTTTTAAACCACATACATCACTTCTGATTTGTTTTAATGATACATCTTGAACAGTTTCACGGTGTCCTGTCCAGGTTTCAGGCTCTTGAGCACCACAGACACACACTGGGATGTGCAGCTGTTGGTAAAAAGGCACATGCGTTTTCCTGCGCTTGATAAAGACCAAGATTTCTTCAGTGAAAAAACGACTGGTGAGGTGCGGATGGTGATTGTTGTTGATTAAATCTGGTTGTGGTACTTCTCATGCACAGTTGAAAGTTCTACAAATGTCATAAAATAGTTATAGTGTTACTGTATCTTAAGTTGTTTGTGGAAGCATAGCTGATATTTACTGTAGTGGATCGGATCAGGCAAACACTACAACTCATTTCTTCCTCTAGGTTTGTCTGGAAAGGGTTTTCTAGTTCTACATTATGTATGTGTTTGACACACACACAAACACACACACACACACACACACACACACACACACACACACACACACACAGAGTGACTGTGGCAATGTCGTCCTCATGTGCAGGGCTGGATGCATTACAGTGAGGAACAGTCAGTCAGTCGGAGGTCCAGTCATGACTGAGCCGCGGGTCGGCCACTGTGCGCCTTCCTGCACATGTGAGTGCTGAATTAAGCGTACGACACAGTGTTGGGTTGGCCTGCCTGCAGCAGTGCAGTGCGTAGTGTGTGTCCACACTTTGTGCATCCAGAGAACCTGAAATAGCCCGATGTAGAGGTGAGGGGGAGGGGTGGATGTGCAGCTCAGGCATGGAAACCAGCGTATCCGGTTACAGGATCATAATATCACTGCAGAGTCCATCCACTAGCACTGCACTATCGCACAACACACACACACACACACCGTACACACACACACACACACACACACAAACACACACACACACACACACACACACACTCTAAAGGCAGCTCCTGGAGTAATATGCTCAGCCCACATGTCTGAAGTGTGGTTGCAGGCACAGTTGGCAGGTAAAAGCACACAACACACACATGCACACACACACTTGACCTCTCCTCTAAATGATTTAAACATTCATGTTTGATATGTTATTCACATGTTGGTGATTAGATTTACACCTTTCAGTCCTTCTCATCTGTTAAAAGTAACTACTTTACTTTACGTTCCATTTCTCTTTGCTCTAAATTAATATTTTACCACCAAGGCCCACTTCCTATTGTCAATCATCTTCCTGTCGTCTTATCTACATAAGTTGACTTTTCAGTTTACGATGCTGTTTGATTGTATCTTGTCTTTATCAATTGTCGTGAATTGTCATCAGTTCTATGAGACCAATGGGACATGCTTTGTCGTTGTAGAGATATTTGTGAGTATTTTTCACAAGAACCAACCACACTATGGACTGTGGTTGGATCCTGGTGTTTTTATTATCAGGATATTTGGTGGTTTTTTAGACTTTGGGCAAGTATTTATTTTAAGAAATGTTCTTTCCTTTGTATGTATTGATATTGTTGGTTATTTTTGATTGATTAATGCATGAGAGAAGAAAGACAAAATTCTGCTAAAACGTTTCACAAAATGTCTGAATTGTTATGACACAGTTTAAGAAAGTTATTGGTCGATAACAGACTTTATTAAATTGAAACCTTGGTCCGTTGGAGCTATCAGCCTCTGATATGATGCAGGTTGATATGATTCATTGATTCAATGAGTAATAGTTTCTATTGTACACACTGTATTGCCAACATTTGAAGGTAATGACGACTGGGGGAAACAAGCTCTATTGTGAACTTATATCTCAAAATATCAGTATTAGCACTGACCTTCAAAAACTGCAGGTTGGTTGGTTTCTGGTTATATTCGTTTGCTTTTACGTCTGGAAGGTCTCAATCGGCTGTTTCCAACATAAAGCTCATGGAAAACCTCTTGGAAAAAGGTCATTTCAAGACACTAGTTTGTGAGACAGTTGACAGCAGCGCGTTAAGTCACTGTGACCTTCAGTGATGACTTTGGCTCCATTTTGGATCGTGGTCCTCCTTGGCTGCTCTGCGTTTTTTGCTTGACTCATTTATTGTTCTCTCTTCGACTTCTTCTTCTCCTGGTGTGATCATCTCCAGACATGGCTCATATGGTGTAGGACGGCTCCGGGCCTGTGAGCTTTGACAGTCAGTGGAAGGAGGTGGGAGGGTGAGAGCCTACGACCTGAGTCAGGATGAAGAAGAGAAGATGGAAAGGAGAAATGTATGAGCGAAGAGGAGAAGAGGTTGAGGAGAAGGAAAGGGAAGAGGAGGATAATGAAGTGGAATGTAAGGGGTGGGGCACCTCTGGTATGTTAGCCCTGCGCTCTCTCTCTCTCTCTCTCTCTCTCTCTCTCTCTCTCTCTCTCTCTCTCTCTCTCTCTCTCTCTCTCTCTTTCTCTCTCTCTCTGTCTCTCTCTCTCTCTCCGTGTGTGTGTGTGTGTTACTAAACACACTGCCATGAGTCAGTGAGTCAGACATGTGCAGCTGCTTCAGCTCTCAATCACACACCCGCAAACTGCTTTGAAAGTAACTCTGTTGCTCACTCTTTGATTCTCTCTGTTTCTCTCTCTCTCTCTCTCTCTCTCTCTCGTCATTTTCCATGAAAAAACCCTACAGATTATTTAAATTACGTACATGTAAATTCATTTTTAATACATTTTTCTAGCACCAAAGAAGTGCGGAAAGTGTGGAGCCTCTTCAGAGCTTCTTCTCTAGGTTTGATTCTTTGTAGCTCACATTTAGCACTGAGGGGTTTCTGCGCTGCACCTCCCAGAGCTTAGCTCTCAATAGGACAACACAGGCCAGGCTGCCATCTCTTCTTTGGTTATGAAAATGATGGAGAAAAAAACTATCAATAATTCAGTTAACTGGTGCCAGGATTTGCTCATTAAGGCATGCAACCATGTCCCTTTTCTTCATGTCGTGTCCAGGCTGAACTCACAGCTCTAAACAACAACGTGGAATTGGCACAAACACCAAATATTCAGAATTTATGCCTCAAAATATATTTACTTGTTTGACCCATTAATGTTTGATTCTTGTTCTGCTTTGAGCTAAATTCTCATCTGAAAACATCACAAAAGACATCTTGAATGAGCCACAGAAGCAGGAAGTGATGAAGTTGAAATATTTATGAAGAATGTGGAGGCCATGATCTACAGGCTGTGTAAAACAGTATGAAAACGTGTTTCTAAAGTACATGTCCTATGATATATAAACAAAGGCTCTATATTGTTTTCTATTTGCTTTATTGTTATTGCAGCTGAACTATCCATCAATTGGTAATGTTAATATGTGTTCATTTGTGTGTTGCAGTAAAGAAATCCTCTAATTAAAACCATGAACAGCACAAAAGGAGATTTATGGGTTTATTCCTCAACTTGTATGTATGTACGTTGCGTTATTAATAGGTTTTTATTTTATTCATCCTGTATTTAACTATTAAGATATAATATGTCTTCTGCCAGGGAGTCATGGTAAAGGTTTGGCAGCTATGAAGTAAAAAAAAGGTTCAAATATAAATACAGGCAGGAAAAACACCAACTAAAACATGGCAGACATCACACTTCTATACGGGAATCTGTTCTTCCTTCTCATTGACCAGCATACCTGTATATGTCAATACCATTATATTACTCTTTATTGCACTCTGATGCTAAGATAGGTGCAGCATTTAATTTTTTATGTCAGCATATGTGTTGCCCTTTGTTTAGTCTTTTCTGTCATGGCGGCTGTCACACTGTTTTTTTTTTTGCTTTTTTCTTTTGAACAATGTTTTTTTATTAATTTCCAATAAGAACCTACAAAACACATTGACACATACCACACAAGTTGCACAATGAAATGCAGGCGAACTTCACTGCATACACATACATACAAAAAAATAAAAAAATAAAGATAAACACGCACACAAACATACATACCTACGTAAAATAACAACAATAATAAATAAAATAAAATAAAAATGTCACACTGGATATCCCTACAGATAGATATAATCTACCGTTGCCTGAGAAAGTCCATTAAGGGTGCCCACACCTCTTCAAATTCCTGTGCTTTACCCCTGATTACATAAGTTGGCTGTCACACTGTTGATGTCAATTGCAGCTTTTATTTCACTTGTTCAGGTTCTCACTGATTCTACGAGGTCTCAACCTCACTATATAAAGTGCCTTGAGATAATGTATGTCGTGATTTGGCGCCATACAAATAAAATTGAATTGAATGAATGAGTCTGATGGATAAAGTTAAAGGAATAGTTCAACATTTTTGGGGAACAAACTTGTTTGCTGCCCTGTTTAGAGATAGATGAGAAAGTCACCGGTCTCATATATCTGTGTGTAAGCTATGAATGAAATGGAAGGCCAGGAGGTGCTTAATGTAGCATAGCTTAGCAACCAACCAGTGTAAAGAACGAGTGTTGTTTGAATCGTTATAAAACTTACTTCACTTGATAAGACGGTTTGTTGTGTCACATTCGGCTGCAGGAGAATCCCCCTTTTCAGACCATTCACAGAACCTTAAAATACTAGAGATGTCCCCACTGAAAAGTTGAATTAGAGTCAACATAGTTAATAACCAGTTTTATGGACAGTGACGACTCTAAGTGCCAGGGTTTTAGCTTATGTTTTAACATATGATAATGTTGAGCTCCTGTAGTTGTGTCCAGGTTAACGGAATCAAATGGGCGAAAGCTTGACAAAAAAATGTTATTATGAAACTCTATACAGGGTTCGTACGGTCAAGGAAAACCTGGAAAAGTCATGGAATTTTAAACTGTGTTTTTCCAGGCCCGGAAAAGTCATGGAAAAAAATAATCTCCCAAAAGTTTTGGAAAAGTCATGGAAATTTGTTATATTCGTATTTTCATGTCGTTAATTTTAGGGATGGGCATAATTAATAGACGATTAATTGATCATTAAGAATTTCGTAAATTACATTTTTTCAAATACGCTCAAAATATAGGTAGGCATACTTGGGTTTGTGTCATTTGAGGCATACTGTATGCCTTGGAATTCTCATTGTAAGTTTGATTACTACATTTTGTCATTTTTTCGGGTATACACCGAGATTTCACAAAATGTTCGGTCATGTAAATTTGGTTTAAAGTTATTGAAAAGTCATGGAAATCCATTGGTCAAAATGTGTATGAATCCTGTCTATATGTACATTGAATGATCTAACAGACCTGCACCATAGATGAGGGGGTTCAAAAAGTTTGGGTTTAAAAGCAGCTGGGTTTCAGTGCCTTGCTCATAGGCAGCACAGCAGCAGTTTTATTTCAATGGGAGGAGAGTGTTGCTCATTCACCTCCCACCTCTTCCACACCAATCTCTCACCTAGTCCTCCACTTCCTCCTCTCACTTCTCCTCCTCCCCGTCTTCCTCCTCTTCCTCCCCCCCCGTCCCCCTGTCCCCCTTCTCCCCCATCCCATTCTTTGTCATCTCTTTGGGTGAATTCCCAGCTGACACTGTTTGTCATGGCAACCAACCAGTCGTGGTGACTGGGCCTGCAGCTCACACTTCCTGTGTGTGTGTGTGTGTGTGTATGAGGAGAGGCATGTGCACTGTGTGTGTGTGTACGAGGACACGCATGCGTGGTGTGTGTGTGTGGTTGTATGTGTGTGTGTGGTTGTGTGTGTGTGTGTGTGTGTAGACAGCGACTGGCTGCATGAGCCTGTCAGCCTGGATTAGAGTCAAACTCACTGCAGCGATGCTTTCTTTCTTTCTTTCTTTCTTTCTTTCTTTCTTTCTTTCTTTCTTTCTTTCTTTCTTTCTTTCTTTCTTTCTTTCTTTCTTTCTTTCTTTCTTTCTTTCTTTCTTTCTTTCTTTCTCTCTCTTTCTCTCTCTCTCTCTCTCTCTCTCTCTTTCTTTCTTTCCACCACCAGATAGTTTGATCTGTAGCGGCATCTATTATTTCACTATTGGAATATATTCATATATTCTAAGGGAATAACTGAGACCTTGTCACCCTCTCTCTCTTTCACACACATACACACACACACACACACACACACACACACACACACACACACACACACACACACACACACACACACAGTATTCCCCCCTGCCCCACCCCCTCACCATGTAAGTCAATGTGCTATTCCAATATGGCAGGAGAGGTGGAGGGGGCTGGGCTTTAAATCTGGCCTCTGATCCTGTGGTACAGCAGGGAGCGCTGCTGTTACATAACTTGGTGTGTGTGTGTCTGAGTGTGGTGGTACGTGTGTGATGAGGTTCCCTATGTGGGGGCAAGGTTCCCAATGCAGCTGCTTTCGGTTTCAATGCATGTTTTTTAAAATCCCCTGTTGCAGTAAGCTTGTTGCGTTTAAGCAGATTGTTGAATACCCACAGTTAAGCTGCTACTGGGTTTCAGTCTGAAAACTTTACTGGTGAATAAACGGTATCTGTGGTTGATCGAGATGACACGGATCCTCTAATGCTGACGGGGGGGTGGGGGGTGTAGGTCTTACTAAACTGAATCAGTCTCTTTATAATGTCTTCTAAGTCCAGTGACAAATCAACTCTTGTCTCCTGTCTTTTTTTCCAGATACATGTACGGTAAAGGTGCGAAGCGGAAGCTGGACGAGGATGAAGAGGGGCTGGAAGGCAAAACGCTGGAGGCGTCGGTGGCGGGAGGGGGACTCAGCCTCTGCCCAGAGGGCCTGTCCAAGGTGTCCTACACCCTGCAGCGCCAGACCATCTTCAACATCTCGCTGATGAAGCTGTACAGCCAGCGGCCGCTTGGCGAGCCCAGCCTGGAGCGCCGGGTCCTCATCAACAACATGTTGCGACGCATCCAGGACGAACTCAAGCAGGAGGGTTCGCTGCGGCCTCTACTCCTGCCACCGTCACCGCCACCTGACGACCCCATGGACGAGGGCTTCCGTGAGGCCCCGCCCTCCTTTGGTGTTTTATCAGCGACAGCGGCAGCACAGGTATCCCAGCCTTCTGTGTTGTTGATGCCGGCGATCGCTCCACCGCCTTCACCCCACCCAATGGTGCCTCCCCACTGCCAGGCGTCCCAGGCATGCCCCGGCCGGGCAGAGGCTTGCCTTGCCCCTCTGGAAGCCTGCCTCACTCCAGCCTCGTTACTGGAGGAGGATGGAGGAGATTCAACCTTTTGTGCTCCATCCCTACCGACTCCTCCTCTGTCGCCTCTCCCAGCGCAGTGTCCCACATTACCTTTGGCACTTCTGAGCCAGGTGTCCCCCAGGGTCCCTGTGCCTGCCTCGTCCAGTGACAGTTTCCCCTCCACGCTGGGTGACATAGAGTTGGGTCCCCCCACAGCCATAACAAGGACAGCAGCAGCTAATACTACAACCGTGACTACCTCCCCAGCTCCCACGCCACTCACCCGGCCCTCCCAGTTAGCACCTCTTTCCCCAGCCAGAGACTGCAGGACCATGGGCTCTAAACCAGAGGCAGCTAGCGTCTTGCTAGCTGAAGCTCGCTGCACCGAGCTCCGGCCCATGGACAATCTGCCCACACTGCCCCCTGGTGGCTTAGTAGACATTTCCTCTTGTCCCTCCTCACCTCCTTCCTCTGCCTCACCCTCGGGGTTTCTCTCAGACTTGGCGCTGGACGATGTCCTGTTTGCCGACATTGACACGTCCATGTATGACTTTGACCCCTGTACAACAACGGGGACAGTGGGCGTGGCGGTAAGCGGGGGCCTTGCCAAACTGTCACCGGTGGTGACGACAGACGACCTCCTCAAATCGCTTTCGTCACCATACAGCGGCTCCGCCCCGCAGGTTTCAGCCAATCAGCCTTTTAAAATAGATCTGACAGAACTGGACCACATCATGGAGGTGTTGGTGGGGTCGTGACTCGCGGACGCCAACACGTCAGAAACACACAAACGGTTTGATCTGGAGAACAGACTGGAATGAAAAGATGTGATCGCTTTGGGGGCCGTCTTGGTCGTTTTTATGTTTGTTTTTCTAAACTTTGTTCAAAGATCGGTAATTGTAAACATCGATGATGATGTCACTTCGTACTACTTTGACAACTACTACTACTACACAACACTGTGCATGCACTGTGCTCGCCTTTCCAAATATGGAAATGAAGTAACTTGGAAACAAAGACACAAATAAGTTTGTATTTCTATACTTGTGAGGACCTCCATTGACTCCTTTCATTCCCTAACTCTAATTTCAACCCAATCCTAGTTCCAATCTTTAACCTGAACCTAAGCCTTAACCCCACAGAGTAACTGTAAATAGTGAAAATAAAGAGGACTGTCACATTGTCCTCATTTTCGAGGATTCTGCAGTCATTATATCCTTGTGAGGACTTTTACGTCTCACAGGTAAAGAAATACAAGTGAACACACACACACACACACACACACACTGAATCCATGGCTTTTAGCAGACGAGTGCCTTTCAGAATGACCACTTATTCAATTCCTGTTTTTTACAGTATTTTTTTTCTTTTCTAGTCTTTTCACTTTAACAGCCTAGCGAGGTCACTCCTCGATGTTCTTTTAAATTATTGTATTGTATTAAAACTATAATTAAGGAGGGCAATTTCTAACGATCAAATAATAATTATTTAATCTTTATCTTATTGCAGATGCTATGTTTTATTTGTTAAGCAAGCATAACAAATGTTTTACGAGAAAGACCTTGTTTTACCAGTTTGCTACATTACATATTAGCTCGGCTTTTTAATTACGCTTTGGGATTAGCTCTTAAATACATTGCCTAGTTGTTTGTTAAACTGTTGGTTGAAGGAGATGTTCTTGTATGAATTCAGTTCAGGACTTTTTTTTTTATCCGCAGCCACATATAACTGTGCTGGATGCTATTTTACATGAGCTCGGCATATGGGTTAGTTATCATGCTTCAGCTACAGCAGAATTCAAATGAGCTACACCCACAGGAAAGCTGGATGTGTTGACATTGGAAGCAGGGCAGCGCCAGCACGGACTCTTCCCTCCCATTCACATGTATATGACCTGAAAAGTGGAACCTAAGCACACACTGTAGGCTCTTAAAACATGTTCAGTCTGGACCCTAGACAAAACAGCGAGCACAGATTGCAGGGGAAGTCACACTGGCTCCAGGGGGACTCTGTATAATTTCTCAGAATCACACAAAGAAAGTTGAATATTTTTGGGGGAAATGCCTTATTCCTGGTTTGGGTCACATGGAATTAGCATCATGAGGGACAGACAAATTACAGCACAGTATACAGTATTACACACACGCTGTATATGCAGAGTATGTTTACAGGTCCTCTGTACTTTGTGAACCCCAGTGCTGAGGTTGACCGCAGAGCTCAAAGATGATTTAAACACAAACGATAGCAGGAGGACTAAATCTGTTTCGTAAATAATTTGAATGTGTATTTTCCGCTAAAGTAGGAAAATGAAACTGCAACAATGCAAAAGAGTCTAAACACAACCTCCCCTGCACACAGCCGTATGCATGATATTTAGTATATAATGACTAAATGTGATGGCAAAGTCCAGCATCGCGAATATTGGTCTCCTTAGAATCCTAAAGTCTCTGTACTGAGTATGAATTCTTTACCAGGCAAATGCTGTGTCCACGATTGAGCCTTTTCTTTGGTACTCTATCAGTTGAAACTGAAACACCTCTTCACACACATTTCCTTACTCGAGTCACATATGTGGATATTGGCTGTGATGCTTACTGGATAAAAATGCATGGAGGTGCTTGTGGGGCAGAGGCAAAAGGCTGAGAACTGCTGTGTCACCCTAGGCCCCCGATCTGAAGCTGCGCTGCCTTTTTTTTTTTCCCGTGGAAGCCAACACTTAAAAAAAAAGAGCAATGCAGAGTTTTTTTTCCTACTGTTGCTAGGCAACCATCAAATCACCTGTCTTAAGCAAAACGGATTTTGTTGTGAAGTAAACTCACAGATCTGTGCATGCTATCTAAATGTAAAAGCTACAGGCAGAGGATTTACTTGCTCTGGCTCCTATAGAGGATGAGAGGCTATTTTTGAATAATTTGCCCGGCACAAGGAAACAAATCAGAAACGATCAGTGTGGCTAGATGGGGAACAGAATAACCAGCTGCTCCAGGAGATCCGCTGGTGATGGTTGCTTCACAGATTATTTTAGGATGAGTGCGGGGACGTTTGACAGTCTGCTGTCAATCGCTACAATATGTTCACAAATGTCTTGCAGCTTGTAGAACGATGACGTTAAAAGTGGGCTGATGTTGGCTTAACTCGAACCACAAGCTTTATGCAACGAACACCATTTGTACAGTTAAAATAAATGAAAACAACACACTTGAAATCTTAAGCACAGCACCAACCCTCCTCCTCACCTGCCTGGAGCATCTGGCCACAGCCACCTCTAGTTTCTCCTCCATCAATGTTGTTTGCAATCAAAGGCACGCAATTCTAAATTGATCAGATTGGACAATGGGGGAAAACGCTAATAAGACTGATGACCTTCATTTAGATTGAACAGATCTCCAGCCCCATTAAAAGCATTTATTTGTGTGTGTGAATAGCAGTGTCACATATGTAGCCATAGTTTACAAGCAACCCATTCTGAAAAGGACAAACACATTGGCACCAGTAGAGCTGTATGTTGACTCTAAGAAAAGCCGTGGAGTGGACACAGGCAATTGCAGTTCGCAGATGGAAAAGTATTCTTTTCAAAGTCAAACTTGTTGCAGAACCACAAGATAGTTCAGATTTGAACTTTAAAGTGTTTTTTGAAGTTTCTACAGCGAAACAAAAAGTATGCAATATTTGACATAAATTAATCAGTGCAATCAGATTTTAACCAATAGGCTAAAAATTGACCCTGGGATTCTGTAATTCTCGTCAGTGCATTTCAGTTGTTTGTGCAATATTTGTGCAAAATAGTGTCTTTTGAAAGCTGCATTCATTGATATTTTTGTGCCATTTCAACATGTATTACCACTTATGTTACCATATATTGCTTGTTAACTAATACACATTAATGTTAATTTATTCTCATGTCTATTGCCACCTGATAACGTATTTCAACTTTCCTTTTTGCTCATTTGTGGTCTCCACCACCTCCTGAAGGAAAAACTAGCTGGTACATGAATGCTCCACTATGCCCAACAGCTAATCTCTATATTTCTCTGCAATTTGTTGCTTTAGTGAGTTTATCAGAGCTTTTTCAATAAAAGCAACTCACAGAGCAATGAGTTAAAAGTAACTGATGTGTTCCTTCTAATGAAGCGAAACTGAAAGTTCGGTGGTAACGATCTGCAAGTTTATCACTATAAACACATCATGCATTATAGTTTTGATATGAATAGAAACATATTAATGAATGCAGCTTTAATGTGCACATTGCATCTACATTTGTTTGGATATTCACAGCAATATAAGAAAACTACACCGTATACTGAAACAACGCATGGTCCTGAAAAGCAGGGTTTCTCACCAACAGTTTTTAATTTTACGTCGCAAAATATTAAGTGACTATTAAACACAAGAAACCCTCAACGCCTCTGTGTCTCCCAGCACAGCCTTTCCATGGTGAAAAACAGTCTGATAATGGTATTTCTAGCAGAGGTCCCAGCTGGTGGGTCTCAGTGCTGCTAATGGGACAGAATGTGTTATCTGCATTACAGCCTGACTCATCTTCCTGTGGCAGCCAACAGCAGTGAGGCTTTAAACTCAAACAGTGGAGGATCATTGGTTCCCAGAGGTTTGACACTTGACCTCAGCTCGTATGTATATGACCTGCAATGGAACTGAATTCAGAGTGTGTGAGCCGAGCAGACAGCAGCACCCAACTCATGTTGTTTATAGACGACTGTGTCTTGTTTCTTTCACTATGTTTGAATTTTGGAGTGCTTGTTTTTTTTCTTTTCTGTCAATGAAGTTATTTATTCATATTGTTTTTTCTTTTCTTTTCTGTGTAAATATATTTATTTTGGATGTGAAGTGAACATTTGGATTGTAAATGCGTGTACAGAATGTGTGGTAGGAATGTACTTCAGATAGGAATGTATCTGAGTGTGGAATTATGGGTGGAAGCCATTTTTTTTATATACATAGGTAGTTATATTATCTAGTTTATTTGTTTGTTTGTTGCTACGTTATTGATAATTTTTTTGTGGGTCGTCAGCCACAACTTTTTACATCTTTTTGTACTCTACTTTTTTTTTGGTTCAACATTTTTTCCAGTTGAAGGCGAACAGTTAATGCAGCAATACTCAAAAACCCGTCTCCAACCTTCAGATGTCAAGACTCCAAAGCCTGTCACAGACGCTTCAATGCCAAAAGTAATGTACATAGTATGAACAACATTCGAGCTCCTGAGACTTTTTTGATCAGTGTTTGTTACCGAACCTGTTGAGTCAGCCGCGGAAGACTGAGCGCGGTCGAGGCTGACTCTCTACATTGGCTGTATTTTACACAGACCTCAGAGCTGTGCCTTTTTCTATGCAATAGAACACACAGAGAGAGAAACTATCAGCTGATCACTGTATTGGCATCCAGATGTCCACTGGGTATATGTATATCCAGTCAACATTTGAATCCTGATATATATACGTGTATATATGAGATTAATGGACAGCTGTCTGTGAATTTAAAACAGTCTTACTTTTGTAGTTTTATATATATATATATATATAAATATATATATATACAATAAACTGTAAAAAGAGCAGAAGTCTTGTGTCGTCTCACTTTCTAATATTGTTTGACAGTTTGTTATTTCATGTGCACTTACACAAACACACTGACGTTCATATTAAATTAGCTGAGGTTAGTTTGTGCTTATACTATGTTCTGCAACTTTGACATAATAATCTCAACACTCCATAGCTATTTCCTGAGTTTATTTTCACCATCATGTGACCAAATTTTCATACTTATGTCGTGCAAAACATCTCTTACACAACAAATCGCTCAAAACTGAATTGATGATATTTATATTTTGTGCTTTTATAGATCAGCAGATAGATAGATAGATAGATAGATAGATAAATGAATCGGTACCATCTATATAGAATGTGAGAACAAAATTATGGATAGTGAAAGGGACCGTTCACCAAAAAATGGAAAATTCACTCACCACTATGCTGATGGAGGGGTGGGTGAAGTGTTTCACTTTTGGAGTTTCAGGGGTAAACAGGGTTGCAGGCAAATTCAATACAATCAAAGTAACTGGTGAGCAATTCTTTAAACGTAAACAAAGAAATACAAGTGTCAGGAAGTGCATTCAACTCAAAACGGTGGATAATGAGTGCATTTTTTTTTTGGGTGAACTATCCCTTTTAATTTTGAAGTTCAGCGGTTTGACCAAAGCAGATCTCTACATACTGTTAGAACATTTGCGTCTTCTGGGACTGTTTTGATGATGGTGTTTCTCAGGTGTAATTGAATTTGTTCAGCTTGTTATCACATTACAGTAAGTATGGAATCAGTGATAACAGGTGGTTGTATGCAGTATATGTGAACTGATATTTAAATATAATTGATTATGAAATGATTGCTAAAGTGAAGATAAATAACTGATAATCATCTCACAACTGCATCATTATGTTAAAAAGTAAGTTGTTTTTGAAAAGATTTTTATAATTATGTTTTCTATAAATGATTATATTCCTTTCACCCTCATAACATTATAGAAAATGATGTTCAGCATCGTTTGGCTCCAGCCTCCTGTAAAAAGGTGAAGTGGTATAGATAACGGATAGATGACAGATAGATGAATGCTCAGCCTCTGAGAAAAATCAAGTTTTCTTTTACTTTTTGGAAATAAATGTTCACACGCTTCTCAGAACATGTTACTAGGTGACCATTTCCTAGGCCTCCAGAGCACATTAAGGTTTGTAGTACAAACTGTGTGCACACATTTCCCCTGAGATACTGACCACAGGGGGCAGAGCAGCCATGCAGCGTCTGATCAGATCACAGGAACCTCAATTCCATCTGCAGGGCAGAGCACCTCAGCTCCCGTCAGACGAGACATCAGGCTCTCCCCTACCACCCGAGCTCAGAGTGCATTACACCTGATGCCCTGGCCCGTCGCCTGAAAACACGATCCCTTCACCCTGCACCCTTCACCTGGGAGCAGCCTCTTTTCTCCTCACTGAGCGTCTCCTTAAAGACTTTTCCTCCAGACTGACATGTTATTCAAGTGCGACTCTCACCCTGTCCCTCACCCGTCAACACTTCTGCTGCTCCAGCGTGGGGCCTGATGTTCAGGAGCTTGAGGCTGTCTGTCCCGTCTGATCCCAGCACAAGGTTTCTCATCAGGTCCTGGCTCGGTATTTGAAGGGTGTCGTCTGCAGTGATAAAACCCATCGAAAATATCATCTCGCAGTTTTACTGAGTGGTTCACACTGACTTTTCTTATACTGTTCTTTTCAGGTGCAGCAGGTGGCTGTGGGTCCTCTCTGATAAACCTGCTGTAAACAACCTGCTCAGCGCCACATCACAGGAGGGTAAACATAATTACTAGAGCTTTGAAAAATCTATATTATGTTATGTACGATTTCATGTCAAACAATCTACACTAAATACTACAATAAGCATCAGCCGCCTGTTTAAATCTAATAGTCAACTCAGCTCACAGACAGACACACACACAGAGAGATGGATGGATGGATGGATGGATGGATGGATGGATGGATGGATGGATGGATGGATGGATGGATGGATGGATGGATGGATGGATGGATGGATGGATAGATAGATAGATAGATAGATAGATAGATAGATAGATAGATAGATAGATAGATAGATAGATAGATAGATAGATAGATAGATAGATAGATAGATAGATAGATAGATAGATAGATAGATAGATAGATAGATAGATAGATAGATAGATAGGTGGGTGGGTTGTTGGATGGATGGATGGATAGACAGATTATATAAGACGGACAGATGGACAGATATATACTGTAGATACAAACATACAAACATACATACACACATAGATAAATAGACAGACAGACGGACGGACGGACGGACGGACGGACGGACGGACGGACGGACGGACGGACGGACGGACGGACGGACGGACGGACGGACGGACGGACGGACGGACGGACGGACGGACGGACGGACGGACGGACGGACGGACGGACGGACGGACGGACGGACAGACAGACAGACAGACAGACAGACAGACAGACAGACAGACAGACAGACAGACAGACAGACAGACAGACAGACAGACAGACAGACAGACAGACAGACAGACAGACAGACAGACAGACAGACAGACAGACAGACAGACAGACAGACAGACAGACAGACAGACAGACAGACAGACAGATAGATAGATAGATAGATAGATAGATAGATAGATAGGTGGGTTGTTGGATGGATGGATAGACAGATTATATAAAGATAGATAGACAGACAGACAGACACAGACGGACAGATGGACAGATATATACTGTAGATACAAACATACATACACACATAGATAAATAGACAGACAGACAGACAGACAGACAGACAGACAGACAGACAGACAGACAGACAGACAGACAGACAGACAGACAGACAGACAGACAGACAGACAGACAGACAGACAGACAGACAGACAGACAGACAGACAGACAGACAGACAGACAGACAGACAGACAGACAGACAGACAGACAGACAGACAGACAGACAGACAGACAGACAGACAGACAGACAGACAGACAGACAGACAGACAGACAGACAGACAGACAGACAGACAGACAGACGGACGGACGGATAGATATATATATAGATAGATAGATAGATAGATCACCTCCCCCTTTCCGACTCAAAAAACTCATTTTTTTTCCGAGTGTTAAATCGTCACACATTGTAGTTGCAGGGTTCATCCATACACAGCATGTGGCAACTGATCCACAGGTTTCTGCATGATCAGTCTGGATCAGAGTTCACTTGTTACTGCAGAGAACATGGATGATGTTTTGGCAGAGCTGCATCACATCAGGGTGGATCACACTGACTGGATCAGATTTGAGCTTTAATAAATGTTGGTACCAGCTCCACTATAAAGCACAGCCTGTGTCTTTTTTCCCTCCTTCTAGTTCACAGCGGCACAGAGCCAACATTTGCCACTGTTAAACAGCCACGACTCCTGATCCGCCAGCCGGGGTTATTTCCAGCATTCAGGCCACACAGCTGTGAGGGGAAGGGGGACAGTCTGTCTCTATTGGCGGAGGGAGGGAAAGTTTAGCTCAACTTAGCAACAGAGGAGCTGAGGTCACTGAGGACAACACAGATGACAGAACCAGAGGCAACGAGACAGAGGGCTGCTTCTGTCCATGTCTGTCGTCTAGTTTCTGCTCCTAATTTGGATTGTACAGCGAATCTCATTAAAACACGACAGTCCTCTGAGTGTTCTTCTATGAAACACATATATAGTCCTGTACGATAATCTTAGAGACTGCCCAAAAGGTATGAACATATATGTGAAGATTTCATTCCGACGATATGAATTGACAACATAATCAAAAATGTTTGTTAGGACTGGAACATACATTACCAATAATGCAACTTGACCACTGAGAGTCCACTGAAAAACCTGTGAAACAGACTTTGGTGGGTGAAATCAGTGGAGATCCCCTTTAACATCCTGACTCTTCTGCTTTTTGTCACTTTTGGGTGTCCAAAATGTTTTTAATTTATATTTAAAAAAAATGTATTTGATCAAATCGTCCCTAATCTTAGGAACAGTTAAAACCATTTAATTGCAATTTGGTATTTGATACTACTTCTAATTCTAATTCTACTTACTACTACTACTACTACTACAACTACTACTACTACTATTGAAAATAACAATAATAATAAACAAGAAGAGGACTGAGAGGTTTAAACCTCCCAGCCCAAAATATGACGATAATGATGATGATTTATAAAAAGTTATGATAATAATAGCATTATTGTTGTAATTATAATGATAAAACTTTACGTATACAACATATTCCACTCAAAAAGAGACAGAGTGATGCAAGAAACAGGAACATTAAAAAAGAGTTCTAGCAGAGTTTCTTCGTTTCAGTTGTTTTTCTACCCATGTTAGTAAAGTGTTATCTTTGTCTGCCGTGTGAATAACACTGAAACATTCTCTTTATTATGGCGCCATCTCGCGGTGGAAGCGCAGAGGTGCAGCTCGGTTTCACCGGGGACAGATGTCGGAGGTGAGCAGAGAGCTGACCATGGTCCTGACTCCGCCCTCCAAGCCACACCCACACGTGGGACGCTCACATTAGAGGATTGTAAAATGGTTCAGAAGAACGAGAAATTATTGAAATGAGACATTCAATGACCTCCTGTTCTGTCAGGATTTCTTACACATAAGGTTTCCAATGACCCATAAGGATCTCTCTTTCTTTCAGTGTGATTTCAACCTCGATAAGACCAGAGCTGAAAGCTGTGGAGACATGGTGGGCCAGTGAACACTTATGTAATACTATAAAGAAACCCAACAGCTCCCGGGCTGGACTGCTCATCGGGCTAACCCGCTACTTTCCATTGTTTTTTTTTCCCCTTATTGACACTGAAATACCCCCTCCACTCCCCCCCCTCGGTGCTAGCGCCATTAAATAATGAATCTGAAGAAAAGGAGAAGAACCGCAGGGGAGGCGCCGAGAAAATTGCGAAAGAAAAGACGACCCACTCTTTCCTGGAAATTGTCCCCCTCATTACCATTACAAAGATACTATACAGTTTTACATAATGAAATAAATAGATTCAACATAAAGCGTGTTTAGGATTTGAAACACACCGAACCCCCCTCTCATTTGACACACAGTGGTTTGGTCCACTGCCCATCCCACCCACCCACAAACACACACACACACACACACACACACACACACACACACACACACACACACACACACACACTTTCAGAGCGATGTGGTCTCAGCTCTACAACAGTTAAGGATGAACCAAGGATGGGTCAGACATGTTGTTTTAATTCGATCAACAGTATAAAAACCCATTTACATTCACCCAGACTGCATCTTGGCCACCTTGGTGCATGCTGCTGCCTTTAAAGCACATCTAAATTAATTAAAATGTTCATAACTCAGTGAATTGTCAAGGCGTTTACTTTACTACAGATGTCAGAGGTGTTTATATGATACAGAATGTTTGATTACACTGATAATGCAGCTTTTAGGATGGATGGAGCCGGTCTGGGCCTAAATGCCAGCGCTGATTTGTTGGTTCCCATAAGCACATGGTGACAGTGGAGAGAAAGGAAAACCTCAAGCAGAAGATTCAAGATTCAAGATTTTTATTGTCAAATGAACAGAGATAACATGAAGTAGTCACTGTCAATGAAATGCTTGGGTCACACACTATCTTTAAGCAATGCTCAGTAATTTCAACCCAAAAAAATAAAATTAAAAATAGAAATAGTATAAAATAGAATCAAAAAGAATAAAATAGAATAACAATGAAATAGAATATCAAAAATTTAAAATAGAAAATAAAATATATACATCTAAATATATATCTTTACAGATGAATGTTCAAGTTGTGCAGAACCAGACTCTGAGTGAGAGGCCGTGTGCCTCGACCGGTGGGGGGGACAGGTGAAAAATGAGGAGAGGGATGTGAAATTATGGATAATATGAGGAGGTTCAGCTGGGATACCGATGAACATTTGACTTGGAAGAAGTAGTGAGGTTCAAAATGGTTTATCGGCTTTGACTTTTTGATTTCCAGGGAGAAAAGAGTACACGATGTAACTGAAGAATCCATGACAGGGTAATAAAGAAGCGTAGGGATACAGGTGCAGTTCTTACTGAGCATGTTATGGAGAGGATGGAGACAGCAGACAGGATGTGAAACAGCAGAGAGTGGATTTTTAGCTTTAAGGGAAACATCTTCTTCTCGTAATCATTATGGTGCCACCTGTTTCCAGTCAATTCAGCGCAGGGAACTGTGCCACATTGACACAGAGGGACTCGGGCAATCCCGTCTGCTCTTGCATCATTTGCTCTCCTTATAAAGCGGTGGAATTTGTGCGCATGTCCCACTCGCTTTCTGTGTCGTCCCTCATCCTCCATTGGCTCCCGGTGAGCTGTGAGCCCTCACACAGCAGCAGCCGTCTGTGTGGAAGCATCCCACACAGTGGCCGGACTCCGCTTTCCCACGCTGCTCCGACAACTGACAACGACACGATGGAGAAAATGAGCGAAATCAACGGACACGCGTTGCCAAAGTCGGACTCCACCGACAAGATGCTGGAGAAGAAAGTGCAGAAGAGGTTCCTGGAGAAGGCGACGGTGTGCCTGGGCAAGAACCTGCTCGTTATCATGACGGTGTCCGGCGTGCTGGTGGGCGTCGGGCTCGGCATGATGGTCCGCAACATGGACCTGACCAAAGCGCAGATGACCTACTTCGCCTTCCCGGGAGAGATGCTCCTGCGGATGCTGAAGATGATCATCCTGCCGCTGGTGGTCTGCAGCCTCATCTCCGGCGCCGCCAGCCTGGACACTCGCTCCCTGGGCAAACTGGGTGGCATCGCCGTCGCCTACTTTCTGGTGACCACGCTGATCGCCTCTTGCATCGGGGTGACCCTGGCGTTCATCATCAAACCCGGCGTGGGTGCTGGGGGGCTGAACACCAACCAGCTGGGACTGGAGAGCATCACCAACGACAAGGAGACAGCCGACTCGTTCCTGGATCTGGCCAGGTACCGTGGCAACAGTCTGAAAACTAGAGACTGCTGTGTAGTTTGTAGTTTCTCTGCAGGATGAGAAGCTGGTGTGGTGTAGTTTCTAGTTTCTCTGCAGGATGAGACGCTGGTGTGGTCTGGTTTGTGGCACAGCGAGCTCCAGGCGCACTGATCTCACACACGAGTGTCTTTACGCATGGAGCGATCCAAGGCGCACACACTCACTCAGACACCGGCGTATGAAGCACATGGCGGTGCACTGTAAATCACGACAGAGTCATACGATAGTCGCAAATCACATTCAAAACACTATTCGTAATGTTTATTAGTGTGTTTTTTAGAGACTGATACAGGACTTCAAAGGTGATTTCTCCTAAAAAATGATGTGTGCGTAATTCGTAATTCTTAAAACCGTCTTGATTTGACTACAACCTGCACTTGTTCTCGTCTAGAGCTGAAGAAGTCGCACCATGCACCCAGACTGTGTTGCAGTAAGGCATGCTGTTCCAGGAACGATCATACGATCATTATACAGAATTTACTACCTTTTATTTATCCCAGCACTCTAGCTGTGTACAATACAGTTCCTGGAGTACTCTTTATTTGAGAATTCCCTTTACACATATACTTCACTTCGTTTCAGAGGGTGATATTGTACTTTTCATTGCTCTACATTTATGTGACAGCTACTTAAGAGTTTGCACACAAGACTTTGGACCATTTCATAAAATTAGGATTTTTTTTTTGTGGAAGAATAAATTAAAAAAAATATATAAAGAAGTTAAAATCAGCCTGAACTCAAACACCTACAAGAGTAAAATGTTGCAACTATGTCAATGCATCATTCACAACAATCAAACGTAATAATATGAAACACTGGACAATTTTTAATGATCTGTCGACACTTGAAGTGATAAACGACCTGTTAAAACTCATATCATGTTACACATTTTAACACAGGCGCTTTACTTGCATCTACATATTTGTACATGGGTTTATGCCACTTTACTTAGAAATCAGCATGCAGTGTAAGACTCGGCCGAAGTGCCACTTTGTCATGCAGTCTCTCTGGCTTTGTCCTTTACGCGGGAAAGGAAAAGGGGGAGTTGCACGGGGGGGGGTTTCTGCAGAGGCATGTCAAGGTCTTGTGAGCAGGTTTTGTCTCTTTTGTGAAATGTGCAAATGTTTTGTGGAAATTTGGAAAAAAAGATAGCGGCTATACTGGAAGCTTCAGTCTCCAGATATCAGAGAACGCACCGGCCTTCAGTGACCCAGACAGGAGGGGTCCTAATAATAAGTTCCCACAGTGTGAGGGAAAGCTGACAGCTGCTGTAAGAGTGCAGTGTATTTCGAGGAAGGGAAAGAGGTGGAGGGGATAAACCCCAGCAACACTGTCTGCAGCTCTGTGCAGTTCTACCTTATCTTCACAGCAGCTGGACAGTCTGCCTTTATTTCTCAGTGATACACTGCAGAATTATTTTTTGTATTGCCGACCTGTTGGGCAAAATTACTGAAGGAAGGATGAGAGAGAATTCTCTTAATCATATTCCTCTGTTGCTGCATTCGCTGAAGGTTTTCAGATCCTCAGAGTTTTCTGGACTCGTGCAGAGACTAAGGAGTATTTAAAAGTTTTAGTGTGGGGATAAAGAACAGGAGATGGTTGCTGGTAGAGTGAGGCTTCGGCCGATTCACCGTGAGTGAGTGGGCGTGTTGATGACATTTTACGCAACAGAATTACCGAAAAAAACACCAAAGGAATCCAAATATCTCAGGATGAAGAAGCGGTGTCATACGTGTAGAAGACACAGAAGAAGGTGTATATAGAGATTTGGTGATGAGGGTCGATGCCGGTGTTGCTTTAAACACAAACATATGACCTGGGCAGCGAGATTCATATGTAACGTCGTGCCTCTGCCTGCTGCAGCACCCCTCACCTGAACGCTCTGAAGATTTCTGTGCTGAATGCATCTGAGCGGAGAATCTCCTGCTGGGTTGTGCATGTGTGAAAGGCAAACCCCGGAAAAAGTCCGGACCCAATTGATTTGACATTCTCTGGACTTATGTCTGAAAGCAGCTTTGCCTGAAAAGGTGTCATTGCTGGTGACTGTCAACAACGGAAATATGGAAGGTTGCAATTTTCCAGATAAATAATCGAAAAAAATTTTTGTTTAGTTTGCGGACGCATGAGTCGCACCAAGGCTAACCTCTTGTGTCCTAACAGCTGTTGTGAGGACAAATGCTCTTGGATAGAGTTTACACCGAAGATTTTGTTTGTCCAATTCTACAAGCAGGTTTTACAAGACCACATTCTGACAGTTGCAAAGTTATACAAACTTTGACAAACTTTGTGGTGACGGAGCTGATAGCTTAGAAGCTCAAACCTCATTATGAAGGAACCTTGTTGCTGCTGCAGAGCTGCTTAAACCAAATTCAAATTGTTTCAAAGTGTCCGTTTGTCTTAATGGTCCATTGAAGATTACTGATATTGTACTAGATGATACTGAACAACCATTGGAGGACATGTAAGAGTTTTCCTTTTTTGCTCTGTGGCCTGGGACAAAACAAACTCTACTCCAAATTTTTGGGTGTGGCAGAACTGCTGCTATTTCATATATGACATTACCCAGGGCAAAGATGGGTTTTATTTGCCTCCTCCGAAAGTAGAAAAGCCTGCTATTGAATATGCTGAGTTTACAGAACTCCTTCAGGTGTTTGGAGAGAGGTCCAGGACCTGATTCAACATGTTTGCTATGCTGTTTAATTAGAAATGAGCTGATGTGCCGGACAACACTCACTGAGCTGCCAAGTAACGACAAGGTGAAAGCTTCAAAAGATACAACCTCCCTCTACTTGAGCTCTAAAGACTGTATGTACGTCCTGAGCATGTTTCTGAGGAGACATGATATCAAATTGATTCCTGCAAAGTGTCTCAGTTCCGCACAAGTCTGATTTAACCAAACCTTAAAAAACCACAGAAGAGTAGCACCATCACTACCATCAGACATCAGACGCCTAATTAAAAAGAAACAGTTCAAGCCATCACATTAGACAGCCTAGTGGCCCTGAAGGATTTACCGAACTTATACCACGTCTTTAAGGTATATTAGTTTCACCACACTCTTCTTCTTTGCTGTTCCATAACAGCAGTTGTGTTGTACTGCCCCTGGCAAGTACAACAAGTTTAAAATGCAGTGAAGAAGAAGCAATTTGCGGTTGTGTAGCGTGTAGCCACTTGTTTATATTCCACACTGGAAAGTCCCTCAAGTAAAATGGCGATGTGTACTTTATGCAAGACTCCAGTGTCTCAGGATGGCTTTTAAGTCTTGCAAATAACAACATTAGCAAAACGCCATACAACAATGTTAGCAATCATCAGTGCCATGCACGGTTAGTATATGTTATGTAAGTTGTTGTTTTGGGATCTTTTCAGTACTATGTATCGAAAGATATAAAGTCCAGGCATCGGGATCAGTATATTAAAGGGAAAAATGGTATCAGAACATCTCTTCTCTAAAGCTATTTCTATGGAAAGGCAACACAAAGTGACATCAGACATTTGGTTGGTCCGTCCACCACCTGGTCCACACTGAAATATGTGAAAACAGTCTGATGGATTGGCATCAAATGTTTTACAGACATTCATTGTTGCCAGATGATGATGATCCTGGTTCCTCTTCTGAGGTTGTCATGTAATTTGGTACATTGTTGGCAGAATTTGTTGTTTTACTCACAGTACCAGTCAAAAGTTTGGACACACCTTCTCATTGAATGTTTTTTCTGTATTTTTCTTACTTTCTACATTGCAGATTAATATTGAAGACAACCAAGCTATGAAGGAACACATATGGAATTATGTGGTAAATAAAAAAAATGCTTAACAAACCAGAGTGTTTTATATTTTAGATCCACCTTTGGCTTCGATGACAGCTTTACACACTCTTTGTGATAGTTCTGTACAAGTCTGGGACCTCAGTTGCAAAAGGAAGCACGGAGACAGAAAATTAAAGTACAAAATAAAACTTTACTTTAGCAATCCAGATCATACACGGGTAGGCAGGCACAGAAGCAAACAAGACCATTCAGGGAAAAGGCACAAAATCCAAAGTCGGTAATCCAGGCAGAGTCCAAAACCAGGTAAGCAAACACACGGAACTTAACGCTGGAGAGCATGAACACACAAAGGAGACAATGACAATCTGGCAAAGGGTGATGGAACACACAGGGTAAAAATAGGAAAAGCTTAATGACAAACAATGTACAGGTGTGTGGGGAAACCAACGGGAAGTAGAACTAGACACTAGACACAAGAACCCAGACAACAAAATAAAACAGGAAGTGAATATACAAACAGAAACACTTCAAGACTGATGGAAAACCATTCCAGGTGACTACCGCATGAAGCTGATTGAAAGAAGGCCAAGAGTGTGCAAAGCTGTCATCAAAGCAAAAGGTGGCTACTTTGAAAGATCTAAAATATAAAACATATTCTGTTTTGTTTGACACTTTTATGTTTACCACATGATTCCATATGTGTTCCTTCATAGTTTGGATGTCTTCAATATTAATCTGCAATGTAGAAAGAAAGAAAAATAAAGAAAAACCATTGAATGAGAAGATCCAAACTTTTGACTGGTAGTGTAAGTGTTACGGACTTTCCCATTCCTTTCATTTCCTACCTCTTGCCCTGTATTTTTCCTGTTGTTGTGATTGTGTGCCACACCTTAATGTGTAGCTACTGCGTCTCACTGTCTCCCTCCTCCTCCAGTATTGAGTCTCTTTATTCCCGTACCTCTGTGCCAGTTCATGTTAGCTCCTCTGTGGCGAAGATAGCAGTCATTATTCCTGGTGTTTAGTCTCCTGTGTGTATTTACTCTCAAAGGTTTTTGACCTCGCCTCCGTCTCGTCCCTTTTTCGGTTTGTTCGCCTGTGTGTCTTCCTGTGTATCAACCAGTTTACCAGTAAGGACAATGCATCAGCAGGACCAGCCCCCAAACTCTGGACGACCAGCTAAGATCAGACTTACTACTTTTAAATCCATGGTTTAAGATTATTTAAAAAAACTTTAATTTGTCTGAACTTTTTATTTAATTAACGCCACCATGGAGATTTTGTATCTGCTTTTGTTTGTTTGTTAGCAGGATAACACAAAAACTACTGAACCAATTTCCATGAAATTTGATCCAGGATGTGTTTTTTTTAAAACTTTCCTTACATATAAGAAATGGGGATCTAGTGGATTTAAGTGTGTTTCATAAAGGGACTGTAGGGCCTTGGTGGAGGTATGAGCTCTCCTGAGTGCCATTCTAGTTAAATTTGATTTAACATTTATTTAATGTTATTATTGTCACACAGAAGGCAAATCTATAGTTTTTATGTTGCCAATCTCACTGTCTCATCAGACTTATGTTCGCAGAATGTTGCTTAATTTAAAACTAAATATTGAATGAACAAATGGGATGAATTTGAGTAAAACTCTAGTTATTATCTCTATGACATGTATTTCTGTTTTGTGTAAATGAATCATGATTTCTAAACATGTTGCATGAAAAGCTGTTGTGCAGTTAAATAGCAACCAAAGAAGACTGAGTCAGCAAAAAGAACACAGAAGCACTCAAAAGCAAATTAGCTGAATAACTCTTTCTGCTTCATTGGTCATGATGTCTGGCTTCAATTAATTAGGAAATCAAGTTGTTATGTAACAGGGCTTTACAAATCAGACCACACAGAGGAGGCAGTGGGCCTCTGCAGAGCCTGTGTGGGAAAGAAAACATGCCAGTTCTCTGCTCTGGTTTCCAGAGTTAATCCAGGTCCTCACCTCCATCATGTGATTGTAGGAAACCTGACCGACTTCATGCAGAGAATTTTAAGAAGCCTATTCATTTCTCGGGTGCAACGAGAATATAAAAATTCATTTATTAGCTTGATTCGGAGAGTCAAGATATGAGGAGGTGAAGATAGCATGGCTACCTGCCAGTGTGGTCAGTGGAGCTAACACATTTAACAGCTGAAGCAGCATTTGGCTGTGGCCAGTTGACAGAGGTCAAAGGGTTATGATCTGAATTGCTTGGCTGCACGTCTGGCCCTGGGAATAAATGTGAGCAAAGTCTGTGTTTTTTTGCACAATACATTATGACCCTAGAGGATAACGTTACAATAAACACACACTAATACACGGAACAGGCCCACGGGCTTCCAATAATCCCTGTATGCTTTACTTACAGGGGTGAAAACAAACTTAGCGTGGCGCCTATACACACAGGCTGTCAAGGAAAAAAAGTTTTTATAGTGGGTTTGTAGTTGTGACAAAAAAGACGGTGCACCAAAACCAGACTGTGTTCACAAGATGAATAATGAACTTCCTTCAAAGCTGAGTAAATATCATCTATTTCATTAGTGGGGCTCTGACTAATATGGAACAACAGTAAACGCTATCAAGACATTGAAAAATATCTTAAACATCTCCTTCCTCAGTCTGACTTTGTTTCATAAATTGCAGTGAAGGGCAAAAACGCAGTTGTTCAGTATTGTATATCGGATTCTACAGGATATGTCACAGCAAGTCAATTACCTATATGTGAAAATATACTTGGCAGGTATTTGCATTTGCCTGATGTTTGAACTTTTCCGTTATGGTGTGGAGCAATGTTTGCTGTTGACCGTGTTTGCCTCAATGACAAACAGCCAAAGGGGAAAAACAGTTCACTTCAGCCCCCAATTTCCGAGAGTCAAAGACATTGAGAGTTCCTTAACTCAGTCTCCCACTTGGTGAAAAGAACTACAGACATGTCGCAGCTATCAGGATGTCCCAACAATTCTTTGAAATCTTGTAGAAATTCCAATATGGACAAATGAAACATCCAAATAGCATTTTTTTATAGAGGTACTATGTTTCAAAATTCACAAATAATAATGAATGAATATACAATTCATTTGTTTGATCATCATCCTCTTTTTTTTTACTGTGAATTTGAAATTTAAAAGCTGTCCACCAAACTTGTGACTGATATATCTCAACAACAATATGAGTAATAATAATCATACTATTCTTTTTCAGCCTCAGGTTGGCAGTTACGTGGGAAATACAACCTGATATCAACACAGTCTATTCAGCAAAATTAGCAGATCTAGTTGGTTTATTCGCCGTGAATGGATAGAAGTACACCCCTGGAACAATGCATGATTACTCCATAGAAGGTTCATGATCGATACCACTCTCCTTTCTGTGGTTGTGACCCCCTGACTTTCCCCCACTATCACCAAGAGGTGGATATTTTGGGTTGTTAGTGAAATATCTGACTTTCGCTATTAAACTGTAGAATGCTAACATGCTGAAAAACAACATGGCGAGCATTAAATGTGATAAACATCAGCATGTTATCATCGAGCACAGCATTAAGCTTAAAGCACAACTATTCCTTTAAGTATAGCCTCATAGAACTGCTAGCATAGCTGTAGGCTAATGCTTTTACACAGGCTACTGTCACACTGTGGGTTGTTTCGTTGGTGAACAAATTGCTAATCTTGTTAAACAAAATTTCAAGACGAATTCCATCTAGAGGTTCATGTGATTAATCCCCCATGAATTTGCCACCTGGATCAAATTTGCGTATTTTACCTAATGATTTGTCACATTTATTATGGAATAAGCTAAAACCGTTGAGCTGAAGAACTGCCTTTAAAGTCCCAATTGGCCCACAGCAGCAGCTCATGTAATTCAAATAAGAGAAACCAGTTGGCTGGACGTGTTCCAGTTCAAATGCAGCAAGGTTATCACTCTCTAATGAGGGGAACCAATTATGACCATGGCTGATTAAAAAAAGAAGAAGCAACATTTGCCATATGAGATGCCTTTAAGGGCTTTTAGCTTAAGTGAATCTCTATCTCTCTTTGATGCACCATGCACAGCCTCCCCAGCTCTGCAGGGTTGTCTCTGCCTGTGCTGTCACTGTGACCCTAATCCAACATTTTGTTCACAACATGCCAAAAGATAGCAACCTGCGCAGACCAATAATACTTCAGCTGTTAAAGAAACGTATTTTCCTTAATAAATTTAACTTGTGTGATTTAAGGACAACCGTGTCCTTAGCTGTGATGTTTCAAGGTAAGACTGGTTTTCAAAAGGAGACGGGAAAACAAAAAGATTTATTAACAGGAGACCGAGCCATAAAGCGTGCTGACTTGTGAATGATCGACTCTGTGGTGTCTGCAAACATCACAATTCAATTGTAAACACAGGAAAAAGGTCCAGATCAATGTTTCACCCGTGTGTTTATCTTCGGTTGACCCTGGTGACAAAGGATGCTGACCGTGCTTCTTGCTATGTACGCTGCCAACAAGTGTTTTCATGTCTTTTACAGTAATATCAGGATCTATCATTCATCATACAATGCTGCATTAAACCTCTATGGTAGCTATAGACACTTAAACCACGTGGGTCCATATTTGCTTAATCCCCATGAGTCAAAGTTACACAATTGCCAAATATTAGGTTGCTGCTCATTATGTTATTTTAGGTAGGAATTAATCATTTTGCCACAAATGCAAACATAATCACTTTTTTAAATGTCTTGTTTGTGGAGGAAATCGAATTCTGTTACATTCAAAGAGAAATTTGGGGCCAAAGTGAACTTGAACAGCACTAGAGCGCATACCTCGAACAAGAGTCAACAGTCCTCCTGAATTTAATCAAGCTCAGCAAACTGCACCCACTCACGGAATATGCCTGATTGATCCAGGAATTTTTCTCAGCGAAGTCAGTGACAACATGTTAAAGAAAGTCATGAAAAAATCCCCTTTGTTTCAGGTCTGCACCAAATTGTTATGGATTGGTCCTTGTCCCATCCTTCTCTTCCCTTCCTTTTCTTACAGACAAACAAAAACACAAAGTCCTTGGTAACAAACTGCTTCTTCAGGACACCCTTGACAATTAAGGCCTATTTTTTCCAAATATGCCATATTTACTTTCTGTCCATTTCTTCCACCTGTTAGCAGTGCCACACACTGAAGGCTACTTCGGGTGTGCATCAACAACACACTCATTATCAAGGGTTAGCCTTCTTCAACTGTACTTTTTTTCATGAGCCTATAGAAGAAGCATGTAGTATAAATCTGGAACACAGCCAGAGGCAGCCACCATGTGAAAGCTGGGGCAAAAGGTCACAATTCTGCAACCCCCAACAACAGAGAAAACCATTCCCTTGGACCTTCAGTTGATACATGGACAGTAATCTTCTTGAAAGAATCTCTGAAAGGGAAATATCTCAGTGTCTCTTATGGACAAGTGGAGCTAACGTAAAGACTTTGGTGATTTCTTTTAATAAAGTTCGAACCAGACAGCAGGACTTCAGTGGCCGACCTTAAGAAGTGGTGGAGTTTATGAACAACCCTGGGGAAGAGCCAAAGTGCTATAACATAACAGTCCGGTTAGCAGTTTACTGTTCAGATGACGTGCTTGTTAAAGTCTGGAGCTTGTATTCATTTGTTGTTTGCTTGGTTTCATTTTAACCAAGTGCAGGCTTGAATATATCCAGAATCTATAATCAATTACATGAAATCCAACAACTGCACAGGACGGCAGTACTGTCCTGTGGATCTAACTTGTTTTTTCTTTTCCTTTTCTAGGAATTTATTCCCATCAAACCTGGTGGCCGCTGCTTTCCGCTCCGTGAGTGCCAGCACCTCACTTCATCACACCTCACGTTTTTCATCAGTTCCTCTTTTTTATTGCTAATTTCTGTCTTGACTTCCCTGACCACCTGTGTCCTACCTCGGATTGTTCATCAGAATTTATTTCCCTAGCCCTGCAGATGCCACTCCGTGTTCATTTACTGCACTGTAGCACTGAGAGCCTCTTAATGAGGCGTCGTTCAGAATATAGACACCGGCTGCTCTCCGCTGCTCGCACAAATGCCTCTTTTCCTTGTCCTTTACCAGCCGTTACCATGGCGAGACCATTCCATTCCAGCCAGCCTAGCAACCCACCTCGCCTCGCTGCTTTTGAACATGGCCCACTCCACTTCCTAGAATTATGATCCTGTCTGTAAAGGCTAAAATAAGAACCAGGAAAGTTCAATATTTGGGGATCCGGGGATACAAAATGGCCATTCACACACAGAAGAGAACCCCCCCCCCCCCACACACACACACACACACACACATACACTCCGACTAACAGCTCTGAGAGTGCCTAAAGCCATGAACAGCAAATAATAAACCTGCAAGCAAGGTAGTGACTTCAAACAGGCAGAATAAGCTGTGTTTCAAAGTGCAGTCAGGTCATAGAGTTCAATATTCCTCCCACCCACCCAGCCTGTACTGTGGTAGAGCCCCTGTGGAAGGGTTCCAAGTGTGGATTAAACCAAGACATCAGAGGAGAGGGGAGATTTACACAAAATGACAAACGGTGAGACGTTTAAACAGATATTTACACAAATTAAGAGCAAGATTTAGATTATTGGGAAGGGTGTCCTCTGAGTTTTTTGACATTATTCGCATATATTCTGCAGGTCCAGCAGTGTTTCATTGTCAAGAAACTCATTTAAAGTCTGTATATGTCCGTATGGATGTTTGGAACCTTTATCCTATAGGGCTGTGTAAAGAAAATGAGAGCCGGACTCACAGAATCGCTGAAGTAGTTGTGTGTGTGTGCATCAAAACCTCCAATTCTACGTAAAATAATTCTATGAATCGGTAAAATCATAATTGTATATCCTGCAAAATGTCCTCAGTCATCAAAAAAACCTTTTGACTTGAGAGACACGAAATGTAAGTGTTGCTCTGCATAAATGGTAAAAAAGAGAAGAGTAGTTTGGCTTTTGGAGGTGGAGTAACTTTATTCACTTAGAAAGTCAGGTGAGAAGATGGCTCATCAGCCCCTTTTCCACTGGTCAAAAAACCCACTAACAACCACTAATATCTGGCTTTTGTCTGCAATCGGAAGACACAGGTTTTTATCGACTCCAGGTCTGAATGTGCTAATTTGGCCAGAAAGCAAGGTGAGAGAGTGCCTCAGTTTTCGTTGCGTTCGTGATATTGAGTATGACGCTAAGGGGTTAAAACAAAGAGAGGTTAACCCTTGTTTAAAAAACTTTATCTGCTAATTTTGGTGTAAAGAGGTAATGATCGCTCAAAAGGGACACATTGACTTATCTAGCTTTGAAAAAACAAAACAGATACATAGGATATTTAAAAAAACTGATTATATAAAGGAGACACGTAGCACAATTATGTTAACACATTAATTTGCTTCCAAAAATTGCTTCAATAGGCAGTTGCCAGTTGACATGAACATTTATGGCCTCTGTTTCAAAATGGAGATGCATCAGGGTACAGCACAGACATTAGCAATAATGATGACACTATAGCTACACATTTTAGCACAAGTATGAACTAAACAAAAATATATGAACAAACAGCATCAACTTTTTCTTTTATTTCATGTTTCAGTATGCCACCGACTACAAGATGGTTGCTGCGGGGAACGACACCAATGGGACCATCCTCTATCAAAAGGTACAAACAATCTAAAACATGTACAACACTCAACTACGTACACATTCACATGCACATATGGTATGTTGTGTGAAATGTTAAACATTGCACCTCTGAAAGGAAAAGTGCTCCCATCTGGACCAACACAAGACAAAACTGAAAAAATGTAACTGGTGGTTAGAGTTGGTTCCCAGCTGGAACCAAAAACAGCAACTGAAGGTAACCAGTAAGGGGAGAATGCTCCCAGGTTGATGGAGACATGCTGACATGTTTGGAAGTGTCTTTGTGAGTTGATGAAATAAGTTTGGTTTGTCATTAGAAACACAGCAGTTTCAAACTTCAAACTAAAAGGTCACTGTACATTTAAGGATTCAAAATATCACTGGGACTTCAGAGCCACTGGCCCTGAATAACCCTTAGTAAATGTTAACTTACTGTTAACATATTTGAATTTGACTAATTGTTATCGTCTCACGTCAGTGCATTCAGAATTTTAAATAGATCATTAGATCAAATTAACATGAAGCATGTAAGAGCAAACGAGAAGATACATTTTTATTTACCCTGATACTTAAAGTAAAGACAAGTGCAAACACTGACAGAGCAAACACCAGTAGATACCATCTTATGTAACCTGAAGAGTTGATCTTACTTATACCTGTATTTGAACAAAACAAAGCTTTGTTTACTTTTAGTCAATTCAATTTTTCGATTTTAGGTTTTAAAACATCAATGCTATATAATAATAAGAATGATAAAAATGATAATAATGACAATAGTAACAATACTATGTTTTGTTTGTATTTCACCTTTCTCAACAAAGTTCTTAAGTGCTTCACAAAAAGGATAAACATGAATCAATACAAAAACAATAAAATGTAAATAAATAAAATCTATTTGGTAAGCCTAACCTGGGCTCTGGAAACGGCCAAAAGACCACTATCAGCTGATCTATGATGGTGCCCAAGCTCGTAGGGAGTCGGTAAATCCTTGATATAGACATGTGGGTACGATAAAACTTATAGGATATAAATGGGGAACAAAAACGACCCCAGGATTTATCCTTGAGGAACCCCATGACTGAAATGGGAATTAGAAGATAAGGACTTTCCAACCACTACAGAGAATAGGTTAACGATAGGATTGTAAAAAATCAACAGCAGGACCATTTTGAACCAACTCAGGTTTTAAAACGCTGTAGCAGGTCAACAGTGTCATAGCTGCACTCAAGTCTAACAGAAGGAGAATGGAGCTCCCACTCTTATCAACAACAAGGAGTAGATCATTTGTTATCTTAGCCAAGGCTGTCTCAATACCAGAAACAATGACTTTCTCCAACACATTACATTAGAAACAATTATTTTAAATAAGTCAGTAATTGCTGAGAGTGAGAGGTTAAAGAGTTGGTCTTCTTAAGACCAGGAAGTCGGACAGTTTAAGGCAGGGGTCATCAACACGGTGCCCGCGGGCACCTGGTCGCCCGCAGGGACACCGCGAGTCGCCCGCAAGGCATGCTCTAAATTTAAAAAAAAAAAAAAAAATTTAAAAAATTTAAAAAAAAAAAGAAAAAATAATTACATTTGAAATTAAAAAAATAGTCAAACCGCCATCTCACTCTATGCCAGTGATACTCAAACAGTTAGGGCGCGCGACCGGGAGGGGGACATGTGTGTGTGTGTGTGTGTGTGTCCAGACAGCACACACACACACACAGGCCCCGGGGCTCCGCCCCCAATCATTCACTCAGAGCAGTGATTCTCAAACTGTGTGGGGCGCGCGACCGTTAGGAGGAAATGTGAGGCCCAACTAATATTAGAGCTCTTTAACGGCGGAGCAGTAAACAAATCGCTCTTTCGCCGTAGCCAGTGGTCGGCAGCCCGCGGCTTCAGCCCCTCTGCAGCGGCTCCCTGTGCAGTGACGTGCACGTCGCGCACACACTAAAGGCCGATTTATAGTCGTTTTTTACGCACGCACGCACGCAGCTTCTACGGACTCGTTTTGGTTTATAGTTCCCCCAGAGTTGCGCGTGTTGCAACGCAATTCACCCCCAGACCACTAGGTGGAGTAATGTTTGTTGTTGAAGTCGGCTCTTCTTCGTGTGTGGCACACGTTTATTGACATCGCCACAGCGGCTCCTCAGAGCCTTTTTCTGGCGGACAATTCCGCTGGTCAGTGACGGGTTATACTAGTGGACATGGTTTCGGATCTTTTCACAAGGGATTAACATGGGAGTGGATGGGAGCCAGCTGTTATTTAAGGCTTGGCGGTGCGCTTACGCGACGCCTACGCGACGCCTACGCGACGCTAAGGCCGGCTACACACCGGACGCGTGAGTGGAGAATACGTAATTTACCCTCGACACCCGACATTGAACGGAGCAAACAGCGGAGAAGTTCTTGAAGATGGATGACATTAAATTAATAATTGAAGTGGAGAAGTAGTACAGTGAGCTGTACGATCCTCGGCCGTGTTGTACATTAAAAAGGACAAATGCTGGGACACCGTTGCCGTTAATGACAAATATCAGCTGTATGTGTGATCACGGAGAGGAATCGCAGGATGACCGCCGCGGAGTCTAGCGTGTCCGGTGTGCAGCCTGGCCCCGGCGTGCTAGGGATCTACACGACGCTTACCAACCGGTGTGACAGCCTAGCGTTTACACGACGGTGGGCCTGAGGCCGGTGTGTAGCCGGCCTCAGGCCCGGGGCTCCGCCCCGCCCCCACCCACTCGCTCAGAGACACACACAGTGGAGAGCATCGTTCACGTGAGGCAGCCGGTCAGGGACAAACAAGAGACAGTGTTCAAAAACCAAGTTGAAAAGAAAGTACGATGAAACCTGTCTTGCTCTTGGGTTCACAGTCAATGTGGTTGGACATGAGGAGAGACAAGTGTGTATTTTATGTCTGAAAACTCTATGAGACCAAACAAATTAAGAAGACACTAAGAAACATTACACCCCAGTCACATGCATGTGTTCTTTTTGTTTGAGCTTTATCATCTTTGTGACAAAGTGATTTTAATTGAATTAATTTTTTCTCTATTTTTTAAAAAGTACAGACTGATGGAGGAATGTAGTGATAAATGTCAACAAGTTGAAAAGAAAGTAAGATGAAGCCTGTCTTGCTCTTGGGTTCACAGTGAATGAAGGAGGACATGAGGAGAGACTTGTATGGATTTTAGGTCTGAAAACTCTGGCAGCTGACAGTATGAGACCCAAAAATTGAAGAAGAGACTTAGAAACATTACACCCCAGTCATATGCATGTGTTATTTTTGGTTGAGCTTTATCATCTTGTAACAAAGTGCTTATAAGTGGTTATTTGGTTATTTTTTATCTACTTTTGAAAAAGAACAGACTGATGGAGGCATGTAGTGATAAATGTCACCAAAAGTACTTCAATTAAGTTGAATTTAAGCAAAGTTGAAACAGTTTAACAGAAATAAATGTTGCATGTATTAATATATCTGTTTCCTACAATCATTGTTGTGGAAATCATTGTTAATAATTATTTCGAGGAATAATTAACATTAACTTGATCAGACAGTCTCTTCACATATATTATTAATAATATTAAAAGGTGATCTGTGCAACTCTGTTATTCAGGACGTTTGTATCAAACAAGCAATGGTGTATAAAGTACTTGAAAGCCATACTTGAGTAAAAGTACAGATATCTTACTTGAAAGTGACTCCGGTAAAAGTAAAAGTCACCTGTCAGAAAATGACTTGAGTAAAAGTCTTAGAGTTGCTCATATTAAATGTACTTAAGTATCAAAAGTATCTGGTGTTGAAATGTACTTAAGTATCAAAAGTAAAAGTACAAGTACCAAAATTAAAAATGCTAAGTGCTTTTTATAGTAGGCCTTGTTCAGTTCAGGATTTATTTCAACTGACTGAAAAATTATAACAACACTATATATATAATGTATAATTTTACAAATTTTGAACCCGAGATGCTGAGGTTAAAAAAGTATTGGACAAGTGCATCTGAACTTCTAGCGACAACAAAGAATCAACACAACAGAATAAACAAGTGCCTCTTGATTCTACCTAAGAACACTAGACCTGCCACTAATAGACCAAATGAACCTTTTGTGTCTATTAGCTGTATTGTGTAACTGCCTGGATGTTTACCTGCCTGTAATCCTGCCCGCCAGCTTGTCCACACATCTACATGTAAGCCTGTTTATTTATCATTAGACTATCTTCACTGAATGGGCCTGGGGTTGTGTTTGCATTTGTTTGAAGCAGGGTGACAATACACCTGTAGGGTATCTTGCCTGTAGGGACGACAAAGTGAAGACACAACCCTGCTTGAAGTTGTACACATAAGCCAGTTTGTACAATACATATATAAAGACTCAACAGCTTCTAAGTTGTGTTGAGTCAGCACAAAGGGCGACTAAGGATTGGAATTGGCAATATATAGATATGATATAATATCTTTGCAAAAATTATATTGGCATTATAGTGAGTGGAAAACTAGGTGCCTGATTACCCAGGGTTCCATTTGGCGAGGTCCATTAAAAAACCTGAATTGTGTGCGTAAATATGCAGTAGTCCACGACAGAGTGTTTGTTTTTGGTTGTGTTGGCTGAAAGCTGTTTTTGCGTTTGCAAATATAATTGGTTGTGTTGTTTGTTTTTCCATCTCGACTTGTTTTAAATCTGTTTGTTTTGTTTACGTGGACGTGTAAGACTAAGTAGACACGGCCAACCAATGATAATCTATTTACCAACAGTTTTTGTTTAAACCAAATACTTCCAATATTTTCTTTAAGAAAAGTTAACCACTTGCTGCTTCGAGCTATGTATTTATGTGCAGATGTTGACACGAAGCAGGAAAGGGAAAACGAATGTGAATCGAAAAAGGAATACCTTCAAAAAATTATGTAAAGTCACCTAATAAAAGCCCTCAAAAAGCATTTCATTTGCCTGAATAATAATCCTTACAATTTCAATAGGGCCTCACGTCTGTCAGTGCTCTGGCCCTAATAATAAAGACTGAACCGAGCTCCTGCAGGAGCGTGAGAGCGAGAGAGAGAGAGAGAGAGGTGCGCCGTGCGTAAAGGTGCACGTTGCGCCAACCTCCGCTGCTCAAGTAACGAGCCAGTTTTGAGAATGTAAGAAGTAGAAAGTACAGATATTTGTGCTCAAATGTAGCGAGTAAAAGTTAAAAGTCGTCAGGAAAATAAATACTCAAGTAAAGTACAAATATTTGAAAAATCTACTTAAGTACAGTAACGAAGTATTTCTACTTTGTTACTTCCCACCACTGGAAACAAGTAGCCCTTCGTACTACTCAGTACCTTCGAAGTAGCTCTCAGTCTAAAAAAGGTTGGTGACCCCTGGTAACATCTTGTTAATTTGTCAGAAGCATAGACAGAACAAAAGCACCACAATAAGAAAGAATGCACTGAAATCGTACAAACGTACTAAAGAACCTTATAAGAATAGATAATATGCTTCAGCAAGTTTCATTACAATTTATATCACTTACAGGTTTTTAAATAACTGTTTGCAAGATTATCTAATTTTGCTAAATTTTGAACATAGAATAATAATCGTCCAAATCCTACTACTTTTCCCCAGTGACTGTGGCTGGACCCCATTGTCCCAGTATAGAGGAACAATTGGGAGATCTGATCTTGGCATCAGTCCATGGTATTCGTCTGTCATGGGTCATGGTGGACAGTACCCTCCGAATGCCAGGGGATGAAGCTGGTAGGGCTGTGGGAGAACATCGTGACAATGGGAAAGGGTTGAGCTCAGGATTTGTCCTTGTCCTTATTCGTTATCCGTCATCCAGTTCACTGAACCCGTCAACTTGCCCCAGACCTGGGCACTGATGCACACTCTGATGCAGTATAAACTACTACGGAATTTATCAGTGCTATTGTTTGACATAATGAGTTCCCAGTCCCAGTTGTTGAGTTTTAGTACATCAATCCAGTCCACCACATATGTCCAGACCGAGATGTACAAGAAACGGAAATTTATGAGACATTCTCAATCGCTTGGGGATGTTGTATGATGATGGGATGATAATGAAATATTTCAATGACTGTTGGGTTCGATTGCCATGACATTTTATTCATTCATGTTGCATTAATGACAGTTTGCAATAACTGTGAGGATACCTTGCTTTTTCCTCCATCAAGTTTGAATTTCAGTTACTTTAATAGTTCGGGTTCTGACCAAATCCATGCAAAACAAATTACATTCCAAGAACCCTTAGCTGCGCTCTTAACTATGGTGGTAATGTGTTGCTAAAACTATGAGCCACACTGAGCTGCTAGACACTTATTGATCCAAGAACCTTTTTTACGGCTTTTAGCCTGAGGATGGCAGAAGTATTTCAGTGTTCAGATGTGAATAAATTAGTTTAAGAGTAGCCTTGCTTAGCTCTTAAAGGTTCAGTGTGTATAATTTAGTGACATCTAGTGGTGAAGCTGCATGTTGCACATGAATAGCCTCAAACATGAAAGAGAACCTGTGGTAGCCTTCAGTTGTCATAAAAACTCAAAAGGTTTTGAGTTTGTCCATCCCGGACGACTGGGGGCCTCCGTAGAGAGGAGCCGCTGCAGATGTAAATATAAAGTATTTAAATATAAAGGCTATTTCTATGGTAACGAAAACAACAATTTATACAATTTAGATGAAACACACCAGGATTATTTTATATTCATGTTCTGCCGATACATCCTTTTTGCCTAAATCATACACGCTGAACCTTCAAGTGGATCATTCTGAAAGAAGATATTTCATGGTTTTTCACTGAAATGACACCTGTGTTAAAAGAGTGTAAGGCTAAGCTCCAGCTTCTTCCCACAACACAGCGACTCATATATTGTGTCTCTGCTGTTTGTTTTAGGTTCCTGTCGCTACTGAAATAGAGGGCATGAACATCTTGGGTCTGGTTCTATTTGCCATGGTGTTCGGTGTGGCTCTGAAGAAGCTGGGAGAGGAGGGGGAGGAACTCATTCGCTTCTTCAATGCTTTCAATGAGGCTACCATGGTACTGGTGTCCTGGATCATGTGGTGAGTAGAGCTGGATGTACATGAGATTTTTACAGCAGCAATGTAAGTGATATACAGTATCTGGACTTCATCTAGTAATACTCAATATGTGTTAAATCTTTACCCAACAAAATCTTATTGTCTTTCTGCATTTTCTTGTCTCTCTCAGGTATATCCCTTTTGGCATCATGTTCCTGGTGGGCAGTAAGATTGTTGAGATGGAAGATGTGGTTCTTCTGGTCACCAGTCTGGGAAAATACATTTTTGCTTCGATCTTGGGCCACATCATCCACGGAGGCATCGTCCTGCCGCTCATCTACTTCGGCTTCACACGCAAGAACCCCTTCAGTTTCCTGTCAGGACTCATCACACCCTTCACCACTGCCTTCGCCACCTGCTCCAGGTATACTGTCACATCACAGAGATCCCTATGAACTGTATTGATATGTATTTGGAGACCCACAGATGTCGTAAGCATATGTAGATTATTGATGCTCAATGCTTCGAGGAGACTGCAATACAATTAAAACTGTGTAGTCAACTCTTTTCTCAAGGCTGTCCTTTGCTGAGTGTATTACAAACAGATGTTGTAGATTACCTCTGTCCTAAAGAGACCATCTCACTAAAGAGAATGAGAGGCTGACTGATTATAATGGTTGTCGACCTTGGCTGTCTTCATAGCTATCCTATCCTTATCAAATTGCATTGACATCATGACTTGTGTACAGAAGCATGGCATCATACTATATGTACTCCTAAATACCTAATGTTGGGGAAAAAATAAACGAATAAGACAAAATTCTCTGACTGCCCTGGAGAGCATCTGTGAAGGCAGGACCTCTTAGGAGGTTGACAGGGGAAGAAGAATGATGGGGAAGGTAAGAATGAAAGCAGGATGTCCCCTTAGGATGGAGGCTTATACCAAAGGCAGGTCCCTCTTGAGGCAAAGCAGTGGGGGAAATTTGCGGGTGGTTCCCCTTAAGAGACTGAGCTGCAGGCTGGAGCCAGGATAAGAGAAACCCTTTTGGAGGTCAGCATCACTGATGGAAACCCAATAAATGATGACTTGAAGGTCAATGGTGTGGCACTAGGACATTTGGCTGGATTGTAGGCTTGGTATTTGCAGGGGCTGCCATCGCGATCCCCGACACACAAGCAGAGTGAATGTCAGTTGAGACCCCAGATTCAGGAGCAGAATAAACTTCAGCTAGCACCACCAACCTGGGGGAAGACAGGATGTTGACCAGGACAGCCAACTCAGGGTCTTGGCAGGTGTTGAGGGTGGTGTTGTATAGCTGAATCTCTGGACCACTGGGTAGTAGAAACGGTTACAGGGTTGTAGAGCTTCTGGGTCTTTGGTTGATAAACTTGAATTCATAAAATGTTTGATAAACCGTTCTCTAAAATGGCTGACAAATATGCTCTAACTTCACTACTGTACTGTATCTCTCCCTGTCACTCACCAGTTCCGCAACTCTTCCTTCAATGATAAAGTGCGTTGAGGAGAATAATGGTGTGGACAAACGAATCAGCCGTTTCATCCTTCCCATTGGAGCCACAGTCAACATGGATGGGGCAGCCATTTTCCAGTGCATTGCTGCGGTCTTCATAGCTCAGCTCAATAATGTTGACCTGAACGCCGGACAGATCTTCACCATCCTGTGAGTCCTAGGGATGATAGAAAAGTTTCTCTCCTTAAGTTCAGCATAACCCTTCAGAAATGTGACTTCCTGCTGCTTCTTATTGGTATAAGTGGTATTTTTTTAAATTCATGGCATCATTAATTAACAGGGTAACAGCCACAGCCTCCAGTGTCGGCGCAGCAGGCATCCCAGCTGGCGGCATCATCACCATCGCCATCATCCTGGAGGCCATCGGCCTGCCAACCAATGATCTGTCCCTCATGCTGGCTGTTGACTGGATTGTGTGAGTAACACCTGTGAACCCAGTGACTCTCATATGAGAAAATGCACAATGTCCTTTGATCATGTATGCACACACATTGCCAACATTGTAGTAAGCTAAACTAGATAAGGGTTTCCAGACAGGCAGATCATCAGGCAGGAAGCAAAGGTACACAACGTCTGTTGTAATTTCCCACAGCTCCCCTGTTTTGTAATAACAAAGCAAACATCCATGCTGGAACACATAAATGTTTTATATCCAAAAAAAGCATTCCTGCTTCATGAGACTGGCCACATATGGTACAGTTTTCAGTACTCTCTCCAGGGCCTCTACACACGTTCTCCTGTTTCTGCAACAAAAACAACTTTTGAAGATTAGTCACTCGGCCTTGTGCAGAAGGAGTTCAATGCTGCTGCTTTTCCATGTATCCTCTCAGAGGGGGTGATAGGAAAATACTTTTTTTTGTTTTCTTAAGATGGGAATTGTATACATTTAACTTCGACTATTATTATTAATTAAATGGAGGGAAAAAAATTGGATTGGCTTAGAATGAAGAGCAGTCGTCTAGTCTTACTCTAAATTAGTATAACAGGTAACTGTTGTATCCCGTAAAGCACCACAATGCAAGATATGCTCTCGGCTATTCTTGGGCTCCCCCTACAGGTATGATTCACTGTCTTAATTTAGAGTCGTGGTCTGAGCCATGTGGACCATGCACAATCACTGCACATCTTGCTAAACCTCTATCGAAATGGCTTTACCAGGCTTCTGATGATACACTAGGGAGTCCACTACTTCACTTACACAGCCCAACATCAAACAAGCAGAGCAGCAAACAAGCAAAAGTTATGACAGGTCGGCCTCTGTCACTTCTAGTTCTCACCAACGCATGAATTATGATCCGATAATCTATTCTACTCGTTTTTTTGACTCGATCACTTTCTCTTTTCCTCTTCTTTGTTTCCTCGGATGTCTACATTGACAATGTCCAGCTGGTTGTCTCTTGTAGCCAGCTGCTAGCTCCAACTCTAGTTTTCGGTGTGCACACCAGAGTTTCATAGTTTAGTTCCAGGCATCCAGGGAGCACTTTAGTAATGACAGACATGCCGTTCCCCTTATTATAAGTTTGTGTTACGTCAAAAAGGATTTTGAATAATAATTGAAATAAATGCTACCTAGATTTGTCTATGTAATAACCAATTTAAACCATTAAATATAATTTTTCCATTTTTGATAAAAAAGGACAACTGACCTTTGCCATGTGATACTTACTGTATGTCCACTTTGTACACAGCGACCGTACCACCACTGTGGTGAACGTGGAGGGTGATGCTCTCGGTGCTGGAATCCTCCACCACATCAACCAAATGGAGATGAAGAAGAAGCAGGAGCAGCAGCAGCAGCAGGATGAGGAGCTGGCGGAGGTCCGGGTGGAGGCAGTGGCAAACGGCCAGGCAGAGGAGGAGACCTCGCCACTAGTAATGCTCAAAATCAAAGGTTTAGAGGGGACGCCGGAAGCTATCGAATCTGTCCTGTGAACTCAGCAAGACCTTTAAACAATTCTGACATTGTTGCTGAGGGGACACATTTCTAACTCAGTGTCCAATGAAAAAAACAAGGTCACTAATGGTTTCAGTTGTGAAGGGAAATAGTGCCATAGTAACAGCATTGACAGTCCACAGTGTACTTGCTGCTGCTGTTTCAAAATTTGGTCACTTGGACTAATGTCTCAATAGTTGGATTTCCAACCAAGTGTTTAAATGCAATTGGGATATGATGGATATGAAAATCATTAACTTTGAAAACAATTCATCAGTATTGCAAAAACATTATTTTAATTTTCACTCAAAGCAGAGTTTTTGTACTTCTTAATCTTTATTAAAGCATTTTGTGGTAAACAGTAACTGAAACACACTGTAAAATATCTTTAAACCATTCCCAGAAATGTCATAGTTCTGTATCTGTGTCTAATGCATTATAGGAGATGCTCACAGCCATAATTTTGTATGTCAGAGCATTATCCAGTGCATTTCTTGGTTTTTATCTTCAGACACCAAATACAATGACAAACTATAAAAACGAACTATTTTCCAAAATCTGTAGTTATCTATAGTTTCATGTTCAGGAAAGTCCACTCGACTGGTGGAGACCAAATTCTCTCTTTCTATCGAAGTCAGAATGAAAAAGGAACTTTTGTTCCCAGGTTTGAACTAATGGTCACAATCCAGAGACATGTTTACAGGATGCTCCTAGTCTTTTGTTTGCTGACCATCAGTTGACAATGTCAAACATTAACTCTTCAAATGTAAGGTTAAGAATTTGACAAATTTGCCTCATGCAACATGTTGACCCAGAGTCCCTTGTGACTCAGCTGGCTCAGTATGGTAAGTTAAATACTGGACCAATGGCAAGTAAACATACTCGTTTTGTATGTCACTGGAAAATCCCTGTCTAGTCCGTTTATCTTAAAGAAACATAATGCGTTATTTACATGGTTCTCTAATCCTCTTAAATAGCCAAACAGAAACATGATAAGCCATGAATATGACCAGACCTCATCTCCCATTTCTTATCAGCATTTTATAATCGTGTCACCATAACTTTGTCAAGACAGCAGGTAATTTCCTTTACAAATCCGCTCCATTAATAATGGCCACACTCTGAAGATCCAGTCCGCTCAGCAAACTCTCTAAAGTTGTAGTTATGCACCAAGGAGTCTGAAAAGTAGCCAGTTTTGTTTTGATGTTGGTTTGCTAGTTCGCCAGCTACAGCAGTGTTAACATGCAGCTGTCAATTAACTATGACTAATTCTCTTATTAGCTAATTATGGTAATGGTTATATCAGGTTTTTAGACCAACCTGATACTTTGGTTGGCAAGATACTAGATTTATCTATGGTGGAAAACTATAAAAATTTCCAGTCAAAACCAGAACAGAAATTAAGCTCATCTGTTCAGTCCTGCTGAGACAGCAGGGTAATAACTGGATAAATACCATTCTAAGCCAAAAGAGGCAGACCTCTATCATGGCTGGAGTTCTAAAACCCTGATGTACGTTAGCATGTCTGTCCTTTTGTTCCCTTGTCTCAAAGAGAATGTGTTTTTTGATGCCTGAAATACGGTCTGTGGTTAACATTTTGCCATTAATTTCTTTATTTAATGTAAAAGTGGCATTGGCTTTTTGTCCAGGTAACAAGGGTGATGCTTACTGTGCATTGACATTTCCAGGTTGGCCTACTTGAGGGTCTCATAGGATCTGACATTGCCAGTCATTGCCAGAATTACATATGGTCAAATATAAGTACTGTAAACACACTGGTAAGACATCAGGAAAACACTCCAGTCCCCCATTTATCCAATAACACACATTTTACCTGTAGTTGTTGGTGTAGTTGTCAAGATTCACTCAAAAATCCTCTGTCATATGTGCCCACACACACTGAACCTAAACCGAAATGATGAGTTTGCAGTATACTATAATGCCGTTCTGTTGTGAATGCATCCTCTATCTTAGTACAGATGTTTCTCAGTTGTGTCTCAAAGGCAAAGCGTGCATCAAATTAACCTTCATTGGAATTGGTGGTTAGCCTACGTGAGGTTTGCTAATGCTTGTATTTTAATTGTTGAATTGTTCAGTGCAACCCACTCCCTGTCAGAATCCATCTCTCTTACCACTGACATCTTCAATCTGTGGGATAAACTATTAGCTGTGGTTGCTCTAAAGGGAACATTGGTCATTGCCATTATTGTGGCTTACTTGATGGGATATTTTTTAAGTGTGCAGTATGCACTGCTCCAAATTACTTACAGGTGCCTTCCTTTATTCTAAGGATACACGTCTCCTTTTAGGACACAGGACTTGACTGATAGGAAGAGCCTGTGCTGCCCTCCAGTGGTGATAGGCATTAATGTGAAACAAAAAATGTTAGGGTGGTTGCATCCCATAGCTGTGGTGTCTATACATTTTCAGATGATATTGCTGAACGATATCAGTAACATCTCCTATTTATTTGATCTATTATTATTTGTGTGGAGGAGCTGTTGATGAGGCCACTTAATTTCTCACCCTTTTAGAGGTGAAGGATCTCTGTGTGTATGAAATTTCATTCATGTTGCTGTCATTTTATTTCTGAGTAACTCATTATGATGTGGTGGTGCTGCTTTGGTTTTGGATCATTCTGCTCTTAAGATGGAGTAAACCAGTGTGTCTGAACATTTCTTATTCTTCATTTCAGACTTTTCTAAGCTAACTACTGCTCTTTTAACCTAAACTGAACTGTCTGTGTAGGTTCTGATGAGTTTATCTGATACAATAATTACATGCATTGTGCGACATATATATTTGATATTAATTTATTGTAATTGTTTTAACTTTTTGTGTTATTTGTACTTTCTCCTTGCAACAATTTACCTTGGTGTTAAACATTTTTAATGATCCTACTACCCCGATAACAAATTGTTGATTTTTTTTAAATTTTTAATGTTTTTAAATGAATTACCTTCAACCTTGCCTGTGCCATGTCACTGTCTAAAACTTTAGTGCTTTCTCAATGCTCCCTCTGTCTGTCAACATTAAAAGTGGTACAGTAAAAGTGTTCATGCAACCAAAATGTTCCTTCTGCTATTTCCAACCTGTTATTATTAGTTCATAATGTTATTCAGGACACCAAACTTGACAGCACAGGGTGGCTCTGGCTCAGGAGCTAGAGTGGGTCACTAATAGATTGAGAAGTCGCAGGTTTGATCCCCGGCCCATCCTGAAAAACCCAGCACCAGTGTGTGAATGGGATTCGATGGAGAAGTGATGTAAGAATGTGTTTAAAAACAGATTTTAAAAAGTGCCGCCCTTTTCTTGAGAGATTGAAACAAATGATCCTGCAGATTTAGGCTGCACTGCCCTTTAATGGCCTTTAGAACCAGGCTCATTTCACATGAATCATTAATGCAATGAATCATTGATACATTTAAACACAATCATATTTCTGGGTTGATAAGGTCACTGGTACTGACAATATTAATCAGAGATTACTTGTGGTCACATTTCTGATTGTCACAGTTTCTGTCCGTGCTTTAATTCACTTTACCTCATCTGGCAACTCACTCTGTTTTGTTGTTACTACTACTATTCTCACTAATCATCATCATTATCAATTACATTCATATAGCAAAATACAGTATCTTAAGGCACTTCAAATAGTAAGGTCAAGATCTTACAATTTTATAGCAAAACCCATCAGTTCCCACGACAAGCGAACTCTCATATAACAGGAAGGAACCTCTAGAACCAGACTCAATGTGCGAGAGAGAGAGAGAGAGAGAGAGAGAGAGAGAGAGAGAGAGAGAGAGAGAGAGAGAGAGAGAGAGAGAGAGAGAGAGAGAGAGAGAGAGAGAGAGAGAGAGAGAGAGAGAGAGAGAGAGAGAGAGAGAGAGAGAGAGAGAGAGAGAGAGAGAGAGAGAGAGAGAGAGAGAGAGAGAGAGAGAGAGAGAGAGAGAGAGAGAATATTCAGGCATGCTCAGACATTTATTTCATCTCTGGTATAAATACCTACGGAGGAGGGAACCTGAGACTGTGTAGTGAGAGGGTGGGACTGAAGCTGCTCCACCACCTGTGACACTTGCCCTCTGATGCTTAGCAAGTGGATGGAGATTATGTTTCAGTGGGTTCTGTGGGGGAGTCAAGTGTTCTGGACACAGGGCCTGGAGAGGTCAGCGCCACAGGTGGACCTAATACACCTGCAGCAGGCGAAAGATGCCACACAGAGGTTGTGTGAGGAGGAGCCTCCATCACTGCTGTATGATTTGGTGTCAAAGAGCGTCTTGTCTTGTTGAGTGACTTCAGACACTGCGATAGAAACACACAAAAACACTGATCAGTTCATCAAGACCTAACACCTTCAAACGAAGAAGCGCTGCCTCTTAGCGCTGAACACTATTTTTGATGCTGATATTAAATGAAATCAAATTTTCGAGAGATAGCGGTTCAGTTAATGACGTCTTCCCAAAGGTCCTTGCGATTCGCATCGCAGATCCAGGATTATGTATATCCACATCGTGAGTCGTTGATTGTGGTCGCAGCTGATCATGGATTATGATAACAACTAGGTTGTTTACAAAGTGCCTACCTCCATATAGCACTGTTATTACTGGCCATACCTCTATCACTACAATGGTCATCACTGCTCTGCCCTCCATGCCCCCTCGCTCCTGTCATCTCTGTCAGACATTTTCTTTCCTTGCTTTAAACATTGATACACCTCTCCATTTCTGTTAGACACTGTCTTCTCTCATGCATGTTTTAAATATTATTATCTTGTTAATGTGCTTGGTTAAACCTACATGCAACAGCTATTGCACTTCTGTCCGTCCTGGGAGAGGGATCCCTCACTTGTGACTCTCTCTGAGGTTCCTGCATTTTGTTTCCTTTTAAAAGTATTTTTTTGGGGAAGTTTCTTGTCACTCTAGTTGTGGGTCAGGCACCTTGCACGGATTTTTTGTGATTTGTTGATACAGGATATACAAATAGAATTGGACCGATTGCCCACTGGAATTATTTCACTTGAAGAAGAATATCAAATTTGATATGATTCGGATATCAAACACACACACACACACACACACACACACACACACACACACACACAAACACACACACACACACACACACACACACACACACACACACACACACACACACACACACACATTTGATTGCGATTCGTGTGCATTTGTAAATTCCTACGGTCGTGAAGGCGGCAGGATGCTGCTGATGGACCCATGTTAGCTTGCTGCAGGTTTGGGGCTGAACTGGATCCTGACGCCACAGAGCGGATGTCTCAGCGTCTCTAACGCAGCTCAGGTCTTTGCTGTGGTGTTGAATCCTCGTTTCCACACAAACAGGACTCTCCTACGAACTGTGGCGACATGACGACGCGATCAGAGCGAGAAAAAGCTCAGAAACTGAACGAGCAGCATCAGGCCATCCTGTCGGCACTGCTGAGGGAGGCTGACAACAAGTTCTGTGCAGACTGTCACGCCAAAGGTAAAGATGCGTGTTTGTCTTTCTAACGGGAGCGAGGAGAGAGGGATGGAGGAGGGAACTTGGCTAATGGATGAAGAGATACAGCTAGCCGCTTATAACAACGTTATTATGATGGGAGTCACTTCTCTGTGCAGCTCTGCCCACATTCCCCCCTTCAGCCCAGTGGTTCCACAGCCCAGTGCCTGATTCCCATTCACATGATGGTTTTAACTACGTGTCATCATTCGGCCTCGATGCAAACATATGACAAGTTTGCGCTCGTCCAGTCAGAAATAACATGAGAATGAATAATATTGAGCGACATTTGTAGAAGCAGCGACAAAGATGTACCACTTCCGTTCAGCGCTTTCAAAATATACGTCTTTGAGCGTGTGTTATGTTTTGACAATAATAATAGAGACACTAAATCTGGAAATATCAGGACAGATTTTATTTATGTTTTACTGATAAAATGTTAATATTTTTTTGAACAAATGTATTAAAAAGGTATGTTATATCGATATTTGAAGATTACAGTACTTGATATTTTCTCATTCAAGGATGTCCCTAAAAGATAGAAAATATTCTCGTGTGTTACTATTTTTTTACACTTCTCCTTCTATTATCAACCCAAGAGCAATGTCTAAGAAGATTGTACACATGCATTAAACCATATTTTTGCCATGTTAACACCAGATATTATGATCATTTTGGGGGATTCATCTAGAAACTTACACTGGCAGCGAGGGTTCTCTTTTGAAATGTGATGGCTTCTAGTTCCGGTCTCGTAGTGGATGGCTGGGTCCAGCTTGACAGTATCGATGTCATGTCCTTGACTAGATTATTTATGAGCGGAAAACGTACGTGTCTTGTGAAGGCAATATTAAATGAAGGCTGAACTTTACTGCGGTCACTGGATCACAAACACATCACTTATACTGTTGCACCTGCAGCCAACGCCTCACACCAGCCCTTGTGTGGAGCAGCCGCCCACCAGACTCCGTTCATAAATGTGAACGTTTAATTTCCCCTTGCACAGAGTCTTAATTACAGCTTGTTATAATAGAGCTCGTAACACTTAAGATAGCAATCCTTAATTCGGCATATGTCACGTAAAGCGTAACATTACTGTTGTACAATAAGATGCACATTTAAAATGTGCACACCTTTTTAATAAATGCCAGAATTAGTCGAGGTGACCTTTAATAATGAAATTATACCAAACACAATTGATGCTGCAAAATTGCCACGGGATCATGATTGTTAGTAAACGTGCAAATCAAAGTGTGTGTTTGTGGATGAGTGTGGAATTCCCCGACTTTTGCATGGACTTTGAACGTGTCGGGGTACCTATGAATGAGATCACACGCCTTTTGCGTCATCACTCTGCCTCTGCTGCCATCTGACAAGTGTAGTGTGTAGTACAGGAGCTCCCTCACACAGGGAAGCTGTTGGGATCGGTCCTCTCCTGCTGCTCAGGCTCCTTCTTTCCATTTCAGTTAATATGTGCATCTATTTACACGATTTTCATGATTCTATAGTGTTAACGTAAACCTAGATTATCTATTTTTTTTAAATTAATAATAATGGTAAAATTTAAAATATTAGTACAAAGTCCCCTCACTATTGCTTTTTACTTATTCTTCAATTGACCTGACGCACTAGACTGAGTTTGCTCAGTTATGGTTTTTGTTTGCTAAAGAATTCATGACTGCTATGTAAATCCCTTTATGTGTAATCTCCTTTGAGAAAAGAACATCTGTAACTTTTGAATGGTTGCATTTGTGAGGCACATCCTTGCATTGTCACCTCTGGTAGACATCCTTCAGCTTTGGCAGCTAACGTAACCCATTCAAATGAGAGACAGCAGCTAGAAGCAGAGACCATACACGATGCTGCCTACACAGGTGAAGAGAAAGGATCTGTGTTAGTCCAACACACACTGCAGGACACTGGATATTTGCCAGATGTGCTACCACCATGCAGTGTAACTCATATTACAGCTGCAGTGTTAACAGGCCGGGCTTCACTCCTGAGAAACTGTCCACACAGGATTTATTGATTAGCCACACAGGATAATGAACAGAGACTCTGGTGTGACACGTTGTCTTCCACAGATCACAATTTCACAAACTGGTCTCTGACCTGACAAACCCTGTGATAATCATCACTCGTTACTTCTTAGAGATGCAGTATTCATAAACAACCTTTTTATGTTGATCAGTCATTTAGGGTCATTTTTCTGGCCCCTGCCTGTTTGCACATCTCACAGACGATATAGTTATGAATCTATAGTAAACTGGTAATATGCAGACAGAGACCTTACTTTAATTCAGCCAATCAAATATTGCATGAGTCTGTGAGGTCAGTGGTCTGTCATAGGCTGAGCAGATGGTCTCACTGAGCTGGAATACACAACACAAGATATACTCTTCACAGCAGCTCACATTCCCTTTCCTGCTGAATCCTCCCTCTTCTCTACATCACAAATATGAACACACACCTTGTCCTGCATCTTAGCCTAACAATTGACAAACATCCACGGGGCTAAGGGCAGTGCTAACATTTGTTTGCAGATAACTAATCAGCTGTTACCTGCAACATATTGATCATTATGTTAGACTCCTTTCAGATGCCACTTGGGTTTGTTATGAGCTCTGTATGTTTCGTTCACATCATATTGTTTAAACTGTCTGAGTGACTGAGTCTACCACAGCCTTGGACCTTTTTTTTTCTACTATCTTAAAATATGACACATTTTCTCTTTTGTACTAATATAAAAGATATGATAATAATAATTTAATATGATAATATGTAATGTGGATTTTGTATTTAATGTTTTTGATATATTGGTGTGTTTTCGTGTGTTTTTGTTGACTAGAGAACATACAATCTCCACACAGGCTGTTTGTATCTGAACTACACAGATAGCAAATTCAAGACATGCTGTATATCCAGTGTGGCAACAAGGTTAGCAGTTATGCTATCCACCTAGGAATAATGTGTGAACACTCCCAAGTGTGCATGACCGCTGCATTACTCTTTAATACCACTAACAACATGCTGTCTGCCTAGGAACTCTACAGTGTGTGTTTGCTCACTTTCTCCTGCTGGTGTTTTATGCTGCAGCTTCATGTTGCTGTCACTCAAACACACTCTGGTTGGCAGAGGAGAAAACGTGGAATTCTTGAGCTGCAGTTAATTTTTTGTTCACAATCTTCTGCAACGTATAGTTCAATGCCTCTATTTATTGATCAGTTATTATTTATTTATCTATTGTCCAAGTGCCTGCCAATAAATGTGTTGAATAAGCTGCATATTTAAATGGAGCATAAATATCCAGTGTTTGAATTGGCTGAAACCGAAACCTGGCTTTCCTTTGTTGCTGGTATCAGGTTGACGTGACATGATGCAATTATATGCATGTGAATCACTATGAGTTGCACAATTGGAATGGTCATTTGATAATGAAAGCCTGATTCAATAATATGGTAAGTGAACGACTGTGTTTGTTGTTCGGCTCAGGTGCTGCACGATAGCACTTGTGGAGCAGAGCTCCTGTATATTATTGTGTGTGTGTGTGTATGTGTGTTTACTGCTGTATGAAATTAATTACCTAGTTAATAATGCGTGGACTGCTTTTCGTTAATTGTTCTATAGCCGTGTTCCGACCTGGTATTATCATCTATCCTGAGTGATCGGATTACAAGTCTTCAGCTCTAAGTTCAGGTCTGAATGCAACCAAATGCATCCTGAGATTTGAGCAAAGGTGCTGTGGGACACTATGTGGGACACATTCTTTTAGCCGTGGGAACACTGCTGACGTCCTCTCGCTAATATGTTCAGAGGTCATTGCTATTGCAACATTGCAACATATTAAGTTTTCTATTAATTTTATTTTCACATGTGGAAACACATTTTAATGCCAAGTATGAACTGATTAACTCAGAGCTGTCCACTTGTGATCACCCTGAATAAATATTGATGGAAGGTCAGAACAGGGCCTGTGACTTATTATATCTTTGTCGTCAGGCCTGCATTTCCCATTTCTTTCTCCGTCCCCCTTCTGGTTTCTGCTTTGGCTACATAGTGTCAACACTTTGAACATTCCACAGAAATGTCTGTGCCTAGATATGTAGACGATATAGGTCTTTGTTCAAGTAAAGATGGCAAAATTCAACATAGCAGGTTTAAGATTTTAGCAGCCTTGATGGGTGAACTGGTCACGTTGAGCAAATAATTCCAGTTAACATGCTAACAAATCAAGATTGCATTTCAGTAAAGAAACTTAAAACACTTATGTAGCTGATGTATGCAGCATTTAAGCCACAACAGTTGTAAATCTCTTATTGTTCATATTTCATTACATGATGAGTCAAAGTTAAAGGTTCAGTGTATAGAGTTTAGTGACATCTAGTGGTGAAGTTGCATGTTGCAGCTGAATACCCTTCACCTCATCTCCCCTTCCAAACATGAAAGAGAACCTGTGGTAGCCTTCAGTTATCACAAAAACTCAAAAGGTGTTTAGTTTGTCCAGTCTGGGCTACTGTAAAAAAAATGGCCGCCCCGATGTAAATTAAAGTATTTCAATATAAAGGGGCCATTCTAGGGTAAAGAAAACAATAATTCATTAATTTAGTTGATTACATGGTAGTGAAAACAATATTTTATATTAAATTCCTGCCAATTTATCCCTTTCATCTAAATCTTACACATGCACCTTTAAGTTTAAGGCTGATTTATTTCCAATTCAGCGTGTGACTCAGTAAGTAATTTTCCAGGCCAAGATAAATATTTCAGCCCATCTCCTTCCTGTCACTGCTGATTCTTTATTCAGACGATAGATGATCTCAGATGTTCATCATGTCATTTACCTGTTTGATTTTGATGAGCTACATCTAAATCTGATCTGCTGCCCCATCAGCCAGTGACAGTGCAGCCGGAGGCCTGTTTACTTACGTTAGTCATAAAGCAGCAGCATCCAGCCATTGGCTATGAGTCGTGATGACTGTGTCACAGCTATTTTTATACAAATGATAGATGGATATCTGTGAAAATGCTCAAAAGACAAATGTCTGAAGGTTAGAATCAGCTCATGTGCTTTTTCTTGTGTTGAATAAGTTTAACACATAAGACCTAGTTAACTTGAATCGTCGCAATACATGCCTGAAAACATCTTTGCCTTCGAGACACAAAGAACGCAGCAGGAGATTCTCTGCTGCGGTCTGAGATTTCACAACAACAAAGAAATCTCCAGAGCTTTGAGGTGAGGGTGCTGCAGCAGGCAGAGGCAGGACGTTACGCTTAGATTCTGCTTTGGAAATCACACGTTTTTGTATCACCAAAAGTTCTCTTGACATCTTCATGTAGGCACTGCTTTTGTTTTATTTTAGTTTTTCTAAGTTTTGCATCAAAAAACAAACCTCATCAGCAGTCGATCCTGCGGAGGATCTCCTGCTGTCTTCTCACCTGAGCTCATTTTGACATTCTCAGGAGTAATTATTAGAGGGTTGCCAGGAGAATCTCTGCAGAAAGTCTGGAGTCCCTCGGACATTTGCATTCTAATACAGCCCCTCAGGAGATTATCTGGAGTTCAGTGCATGTCTCAAAGCAGCTTTGTTGTGATGAAAACAAGATGCCTGTGTTAGGGTTCCAAAAAAGGTAAAAGAATATCAATTGCTTTTAACTCTTTGTGTATTTTCTCATTGAAAGTGACAATCACAAAGTCAGTTTCAAGTGCAAGTGATGGTAGAAGAGTTAACTCACAAATCTCAGATGTATCTCCCATTAAAGATTTTTGTTTATTGTCAGTTAATAATTATTTATTTAGAATTACAGTGCTATTTAGATCAACTCTAAAGGAGTTGAAAGTTTGTCACTCATACATTTGCGAAAGACGTAATGCAAAGCTCTGAAATTGCTGGTGTTCAAATATTAAAAACAAAAATTCATGTAAAATTTTTTTGTGAAAACCAATTGGCTGATAGCCTCAGGTAGCATTGGTAACTTGTTCGCAGCTTTCAACCCCAAGAGCTACCCCAGCTTGAGAGCAATGGATCATTATTTGATCAAATTTGCCATTGGAAAGGAAGGATGCAGTTTTCTAATCCAGCCACAATTTTAATATAATCATGATAATACTAGTAAAATGGTAACAAGAATAATCAAGTGCTATTGAGACTCTGAACACAAACACAGATGTTTACAAGACCTCTAGTGAGGTTGAACCCGCTCCACCTCACTATGAGGCTTGCGTTTTAATTAATTTGAAATTGATTAGATGTCAGTATGAATTTGTTCCAATATGACTTTTAAAAAACAAAATAACAGCCTTGGCACGCCCGGTCTGCACTGAGAAGTGTGATCAGGTAACATGAGTGTGTGGATGAGGGCTGTACGTGCATTTATTCACCTGTAGATAATTAATGTTGAGTCTTGGTCTCCACTGTTTTCTGGTTAAACTGCTCTCTGCTCCCAGGATCTTTCTTACTTATGCATGTTTAGTCAAAGGAGATCTCTCCGTTCTGTGGACATATGATGGTGATTGTTTCTCAGAGACATTGCAGATCTGCCAGTAGTTTAACTTTGTCATCGGTCTTATATTTCTTTATCATTGTTAGGTACGTCCTACCAGCAAGTCAACACTCTCTTCATAGCAAAGTGGAAGACATAGGTAGATGATACCGATAAATATCATCACTAGGGTTGCAAAGGGGCGGAAAGTTTCCGGTAAATTTCCGGAAACTTTCGGGAAACTTTCCACGGGAAGTTAAGCTCGGGAATTTGGGGAATTTTGAAAAAAAAAAAAAAATTAGCAAATTAAACACTGAGCAACAAAAACATCATTCAAAACTCGATTTTAAAGATGTATGGAATGCAGCACACACTGCACGTTGAGTTTCAACCCTCCACTGTTCATTCTTCCATCACATGCACAGATAACTCCCAGCATCCTTCACTCTACAGCAGGGCTATTGAGGCCTGCTGTAGAGTGCAGGACTAGTCAGGTAAGTTTCCATGATATTACTGGGAAAATATATTAGCATGCTGATTGAGGATTGTTCATCTGTTCATCTAGCCTATTTCCATTCATTTATCCATCAATTGTAAAATATGTTTACAGACGACTCCAATTGTTTGGCTAACTATTTATATCTCTGGCATTGCATTAGTGTTTTTTTACAAACTTTTTTCACATCTTATTCTACAGAACAATGCCACGTGCACTATCTCATGTGTGGAGACATTTCACCCCATCCAATGTAGAAGGAAAGGCTGTGTACATTTGCAAATACTGTGCAAAGACCTATGTTAAGAATGACACAACGATGCAGAAGCATATAGTCAAGTGCCCAAAGTTTCCTCAGGGCTCAAATCAGCCTATGACAAAACAAAATGTTTATATTTATGTTTGTATATGACAAGGTAAATACAGTTAGTATAAATTACCCACAATATTTCCTGTTTATTCCTGTTAATTCCCGTTAATTCCCATATATATTCCCGTTAATTCCCGTTAATTCCCATGGAAAGTTTCCAAGTTTGAATATTCCCGTAATTTTGCAACCCTAATCATCACACATCAACTTAATACTGTAGATCTTCTGTATAACTTCCATATATTATTGTTTTAGGTTGCCACCTTATGAACACACTTTTGTGGCATTCTACACATTCCAAGATTATCCTTAAAGGGATAGTTCACTGAAAAATGAAAATTCACTGATTATCTACTCAGCACTATGCAAATGGAGGGGTTGGTGAAGATTCCACAAAACACTTTTGGAGTTTCAGGGGTAAACAGCATTGCAGCCAAATTCAAAACAATTGAAGTAAATGGTGACTAATTCTTGAAATGTGAAAAAAACAACAGAAAAAATTGTAAAATTGCTCCTGTGGTGTCCGTAAGGCCCGGCATTCAAATTCGTCTCAAAAAGGTGTAATTTAAACTAAGTTTTAGCCTAAATGTCTTCTGTGATCCATGTGTGATCGCGGTTCCAGACGAGGATATCAGAAGAATTCACATTTTTGGGTGAACTATCCCTTTAAAGCAACACTACTTTTTTTTAACCACAAAACAGCAGCTTCAAAATTATGCTGATGGTTCACTGCCTTGGAATAGGGAGAATGCTTTAATTCCTACCTCCTCACCCTGAAAGTCTGATCTTATGTGTAACTTTGGTGAGCAGGTGCGTTCCCCTGTTAGAAGTGTGTAAAGATGAACTGTAGATCAGTTAAAAAAACTTAAAAGATGTAAAAACAACAGCGTTTATCTCTAAAATCTTGCCAGAACACTTTTAAAATGTGAAGAATTCCAAACAGAGCTTGGTGTATTTTGTTACAGCAGCAGCTCCTCTGGTTCAGGAAGCCAAGGATCATGGGTAATATCCACTGTTCAGCTCTGTTCCTGTTCAGTGAGTGGGACTTCACATTCCACTCAACATAAGCTTAGTTTTTTCTTTTTGAGAACCACTTCATCATCCATCACTGCAACACAGAGCCCAACAGAATTAATCACCATGTGCGGCTGCAGAGGGCGCTATTGCTCAGTAAAAGTAACATGGTGTAGCTTTAAGAAACACATTTTTTTTAATGGACAATCAGAGATAATATGGGTTACAATGTATTTTGCTAAGAAAGCAGTTCCCCTTGTTTCACTGCAATGATAAAACGTATTGGCTTTTCAGACGTGAACATGTGTTCAGTCAGTGGGCTTTGTGAAGTTGTCTCCCTCAGAGTACGAACATGGCTGTCTCCTCTGGATTCACTGCAAACACACCAGAGTCTCTGTGTGTTAGCCTTTATTGATTTTTTAAAGCAAGCATTCACTCCATGGCTGTTTGTCTACTGGGCTGTGATTTGATTGATCAGTTGTTTTTAGGGTTCGGCATGACCAAGCATTATGTGTCCTTTAGCTCCACACTGCCTGCTGCTGTCAGTATGCCTGGGTGGGGCTGGCCGGCTCTGACCACTGCAGTGTGGTGACTCACCTTAGTCCCAACTGTAATTCCACCCTCACACTCGTCTCCTGTCTCCACCACACTGCCCTACATTTTCTGTGTGTGTGTGTGAGAGTGTGAGCGAGAGAGAGAGAGAGAGAGAGAGAGAGAGAGAGAGAGAGAGAGAGAGAGAGAGAGAGAGAGAGAGAGAGAGAAATTGAGTCCTTATCGATTTCAACACTACCCTACTGTCCTCCCTGGCATCTCAGTTCATCCTACTTGAGAGTCCAGACTATAATTTTCACCTCTGGTTTAAACACAGTCCCTTCAACAATTTGACTCCAACTCTCTCTCTCTCACACACACACACACACACACACACACACACACACACAAGTCAGTGTTATGATTTGTGGCGGGGGGTGCTTTGAGCTGGCACATGCCCTCCTCTGTGCTGGCACAGAAGATCTTGGCCTGGAGGCCACTCAGAGCTTTGACAACCTGTCCTTGGTCCTGGTGCCTCTCTACTGTCACGCACATGAAAGACTGGCCCCAGCACACACACACATGCACGTACACACAATAAAGCTGGTGTGGACCCAAAGTTTGCACACACACCTTTTAACCGTACACATTTGAAAGGTGTGAAGGACAGGTTCGTTTTGCAGCAGACAGCTAACACAGCGAGAAGCTTCAGTTTACTGTCACATAAAACGTTTTTTTTATTCCAACTGTTAAGTGAATTTTATGGAAATCTTTGTCATTTATTGTTTAAAACATGTGCAGTTTCAGAATTTATACTAATGATTATTGAAATCCTTGATACATTAGTCAGTTGTTATCACCTCGATGTACACAACACAAAGAAAGGCATAGCCATATTTCAAGCTTGAGAAGCTAGAACAGAGCGGCAGCATTTCTGCCACAGTTAATCGATTAACAGACTATTTTCTACCTTCACTGCCTCGTTTGTGTCACTTCACTTCAAACCCATTGATTCCTGTTGCTAGATGTAAGTGTAAAGTAATAATGATAACTGGACTGCATTTAGTCACTCCAAGTGCTTTACGCTAAGAGTCACATTCAACCATTCAAACAGACATTCAAACTATTGAATACTACACGTCATCGCGTATACACACACATGCGCACACTCAGGTTTGTGCAGCTATTCCTATTAGGATTTTATTAGGATCCTTATTATTCCTTATAAGGATAATTATTAGGTTTTTTGCATTGACATCCATTTACTGTGACAGCCCATATACACATTTGGTGCTCTTGAGTGCAATGTAATGAGGGATTGAATCTAGATATACGAAAATGTTGAGGGAGCAGCACAACAGTGTGTTGATAGTTTTTGGACAATACTATAAAAATGCTTGCACAGACTCTGGGTACACAGACAGTGTTGTTAATGGGATCATTTCATCAGTGGTTTGGATCTTTTGACGCAATTTATATGATTATAAATGTTTTTATAATTATCTCTTAATTTGTACTGGGTGAATCTCCTACACTACCCTCTTTCACCAGCAGATGGAAACCTATCTTCACTTTATCAGTTCAGCTATTGTTTCTGCTGTGTGTGTGTGTGTGTGTGTGTGTGTGTGTGTGTGTGTGTGTGTGTGTGTGTGTGTGTGTGTGTGTGTGTGTGTGAGAGAGAGACATTAAAATGCTAAACAGAACAAAAGGCTCTAAATCTTCTCTGCAGGTTGAATCATTTATCTAATAATGAAACAAGCTACTTGTGGAAAGTAGACTTGTTCTCCACCTGTGTCTGTATTACCTGTGATAGTGTTTCTTATGTGTTGTTTATCAGATGATGAGTTTTTATTAGGTTTTCCTCTTGAATTAATGAAAAAGAGACGCTGTGTAGAAAGGAAAACTTTCTTCCTCCTCCTCCTCCTCCTCCTCCTCCTCCTCCTCCTCCTCCTCCTCCTCCTCCTCCTCCTCCTCCTCCTCCTCCTCCTCCTCCTCCTCCTCCTCCTCCTCCTCCTCCTCCTCCTCCTCCTCACTGCTCACACTGAATCACACTGATGGACCAGCAGGGAGCAACACAGCTCTTCTTTATTTCCTCCTCAGTGTCCTGCCGTCACTCTTCTCCAGTGGCTGCTGTAGAATCTTGGCAGCCTTCGAATGATTTTGTAAGAAGGCATTTTTTTTAATTAGGGAAATGGATGTTGTTAACCTTCTGTAAAGGAGAATTCTGCAGAATTTCAGCAGGGTTGGCTTATTTTATTTTGTTGACTGTGGCACCACTCAGCTGTAACATTTCATATTTCTAGAAGTCCAATGGAAAATAAGTTAATTTGGTTTCATCAAGCCAAATTATAATTTTAAGATGTTTTACAAGAAAACATTAAGACGAAGTTGTACTTTCTTATAATTGCTCTCAAACTGAAAAATAAAAGATTCAATTAAAAGAAGTTAGAATCATGGTTGTGACAGCAGCCCACATGGATTTCTGGCTGCTGTGGTCCAGAGGAGATAAAGGCTGCAGTGTTATTGGTCCCGGAGGATTTTGAATGAATCAAGTCAGATGGTTTATATCCCCAGAGTTAGCCTCTGTCAGCCTAAAAGCTTAGAACTTTGTTCCTTCACTCTGGCCACAGATATTTGTCTCAACTAATACATAATAATCCAATGAGTTGGCAGGAATCACGTCAGTAAGTTCAGATGGTCCTCATTTGTTTGACATACGTGTTAGTGGCCTCAAAGTGTTTTTATACCAATTGTCTGTCAGCAGGCGCCATGCAGAAGTTACCAGCAGATCTCTCAGGTTAATCTGTACGGAGGAGTGGAACATCTCACCTCACATCTATGGTCACCTCCCCATGGTGTGCCACCATCGCATCTCATCAAACACAAAGGCACATACACTGACTGTCCTCAGGGTGACAGTTGGGGCTTTAATTTCATGCTCGGCTAGCTGCCCCCCCACAATCCCCCCCCTCCCAGTTGGAAGGTTCCGCTGTCACTCACCAAGGCTTCAGGGTGTGTGTGTGTGTCTGTGTGTCTCTCAGTTGAGATGACTCTGTTTGTTTCTCTGTGTGTGTGAGTTTGCCTGAATAAATATATATATGTATGCACATTTATTAAGATGTGTTTGTGATATTGTCTTCATGTTATGAAGGTCTTCATTTATTGCTGTGTGTGTGTCTTTATGCATCAGTTTGTTTGTACATTGATGTGTGTGCTCAGGCGTAGGAGATTTTTTATAGCGCTCTGCAGGATGTGCACAAATTTACCTTCATGAAAGTGCTTGAAATTGTGTGTGTGTGTGTATGTGTGTGCATTTGTGTGTGTGTACTTTAGAGAGAGAGAGAGAGAATGCAAACACATGCACCAGTGCCAATTTGTAGACTGCTGACCTGATTAACCTCAAATGAGCTATTTACATCACTCAAAAAAGCATCTAAGTCAAGTTTAAATGAAAAATGTGTGCCGCACAAGCAACTAGCAATACTATGATTTTAAATTGAATTTGCCGACCTAGGGCATCTAAAGGTTTAGCTGTTCTTTGGACTTTAAAGGAACAGTTTGCCGGAAAAAAAAGGAAAAAGGAAAATTCACTCATTATCTAGTCCTACTGCAGATGGAGGGGAGGGTGAAGTGTTTAAGTTTTCAATTTAATTTACTAGGGACCACGTCTTTAAACTTAAAAAAGCAACTGAAAAAATACAGAAAATACCTCCATACTGCTCCTTTGGTGTCATCCAAGTGTCTGTAAGCACCGACATTCATATTCGACAGGAAACATCGTCATTAACACCTTGTTTTTGTATAAAGCATTTTACTTGAAAACGTGTTAAAATATACATAATCCCAGTTTCCATCCAATCAATCCAAGTTGGTCAGTAAGATACAAGTCACAGTTTTTTTTTTTTTTTGTATTCGGATCATTTGGAGTGAATATACAGTGAGAGGATATTGTCTATGTTTTTTTGGATTGATAATGTCTTGATACAACAATAAACAACCACCCTGTTTAAGGGTTTTTATGACAAAGTATTTGGTATTCCACAGCAGATATCTACCTCTGTTTATCAGTTAAATCTGTACAGGAAAGCCAAACACTTGAACATTTACACACATTTGCATAAACTTTCTGACATCTGGTTGCTGCCAAGACAGTGGAGCATTTAGATTACCAAAGAGGCTGCTGGTCATCATTCACTGACCCTCGTACTTACCAGTCTCCTCCCAGAGAAAAGTCTGACTGGTTGGTGGGAACACGAAAGCATACTTGAGCATGTGAGACACAGATGAAGGCCAGAGGCGTATGTCTTTCTACAATAGACAACTGTATATTTACAGTGAAGGTCATTGGGAGAGTGCATTCCTCCGGCCAAGGATAACACTTTATCTCGCAATGTTAAATAAAGTGAAATGCTAATTGGTTCTCTCTTGGCCCACACCCCACCATTCCACCAAGTCTCAATAAAATCAGTTCAGTAGTTTTTGCATAATCCTGCTGACAGACAAACAAAACAGCGATGAAAGTACTAGACCTCTGCTACGGTCCAACAGTCCCTTTAAATTCAATCAAACAGTATAAAATCGCAAAAACTCATAAATATCAGTCCTTTTTCTTTTTTAGATCTGAATTATTTCTGGAGAAATTCACAAAAATGTCAAAATGTAAAAGCAAGTGGGAAACGAATCCTCGATCCCCTCCCTTAATTAAATCTGCTCCAAACGTTAATGGGTTCTTCCTTGGCCCATAACCCACCATTTCAATATAATTGGTTCAGTAGTTCTTGCCTAATCCTGCTAACAAACAGACACACTTGAGGGAAAACATAAGCTTGTAACATCCCTAATAATATTCCTTTATAAAACCCACTGTGAAGAAGGTTTCACAGTGGATCTACCTTGTACCAAAAACTGATTTCCAGCCTATACATACAGGAACTTGCAATGTGATGGTATTCACACACTGTGGGTGTGTGTGTGCTACATATGGATGAGAACTTAGCTGAGATGGTGATGCATTTGTGAAAGCAAACCAAAGTGAAGTCCAATCCATACTGATAGATATCCAGCAGATAGAGTCCAGCTTACAATGGCTGAGCTGCTTGATTTAGGCTTAACACTCAGTCATCCACCTTAATACCCCTTTAGGCCGTCTAGTGCATTAGTGCCATTGCATAAACACACTGATGCTCTTACCCGAGACGACAAGCCCACTGGACTGCGTGCATGCCTGTTGCTATCCAACCCTGTCCGACTCACCACGGCTATGCAGCCCGGATCCATAAAATTTTATCCTTTTTGCACTTTCTATCCTAAAAGACGCTTTCAGCCATCAAAATGACAGATAGTAAGCTTCATGGTGTGGATAGGGACAGAGCCAAAGATTGGGCTGAGGGACTGTTGCCACTAGTCCATTAAAATGATTTGACTGTCATTCCTGTGCCATCCCCTATTTATCCCCATGGAGATCTGTTAGAGGAAGAGATTTTTCGTACTTGCTGTATCAGGGATGGGAACCTCTTTCCTATTAAGGGCAACTACAATTGTTATTGAATTTGGTACTTGAAGTTTCTTGAAGTTTGTTGGGTAACAGCTTGTCTTTTAGAAGTGTTTTTACCGCCGCCAAGGAGGTCATTTTCTGCCTAATTATTTAAGGGCACTGTTGGGCCTTGGCAGAGGTATGCGCCCTAATGAGTACCATTGTAGTTATTGATGGAAAGCATAATATACATATAAACTTACTTACATTACTTGCCATAGCATCCTAACCTCTCTAATGTGACGGCATCTGATGTCAGAGGGTAATGATGATGATGATGATGATGATGATGATGATGATGATGATGATGATGATGATGATGATGATGATGATGATGATGATGATGATGATGATGATGATGATGATGATGATGATGATGATGATCACAGTCAAATCGTCCTTGAGCCAAAACAACTTTCTTTAACAGACCTACACCTGTAATATCCAAGCTCTATGTCATGTCTATACACCCCCCTTCCCCTTTTTAAATGTATTTTGTTTTTTATTATTGTTTATGGTACATCTTTTTTTTATAATACTAATAACAATTATATTTATATTTATAATTAGTATATAATTATTATCATACTAATGATGATTGTTAATATTATTCCTTATTGTTTCTATTACTTCTCTCAAATGAAAAAAAAGCTATGTTATGAACTCTAATTCTAGAATCGGATAATCTACATGTATGAATTTCTTTTGGAACAAATAAAGTATGAACCCCCCACAAACAGATCTACACATTTGGTCGTATCAAGCATAGTTTCCATGAGTGTGTTAATGTTTAGCTCGTGGGATAATTCAAAATTGCTATCCCTTCCCTTAACAGACATTACACATTTGTGTGTCAACAATAATTAAAGTCTTGTCTGTTTCTGCCTGGAGGTTCTTCACTTCTTCTGGTTCTGTCCATCTCAAGGCCTTGTGCTCTTTCAAAGCTTTTTATGTAACCACATGTTGGTTATTTTTGGAGTTTGGTCTCTATGTCATTATCAAATATACTCCAAGATCAAGTTGTTTTTTTAAAACTGTGTATGAAAGAACAGGACCACCCTGTCCCCATATCACACAATTTGGATGAATGTGGCAATTTTCCTGTTATTTGTCTTATTTTTATGTCAGATTCTTGCGGGTTAAATTATTGGGTTAAGAAATGACCCTTGAGCTTTTGAAATTCGGGTTATTGGAGTCGGCTGCTTTCATTGAGCTAAAGGATATTATAGTGCCTATCAAATTGGGAAATAGGGTTTTAATCATTGTGACAGTTAATTAAAGCTATTAATCACTAAATAAAAGTAATTGGTAATGAATTAGAATAAGAAAATATATAAGACAAGATATGCCTGCACACTTTATTTTGCTGCTTTACGTATACACAGTTGCACTTTTATAGAGAAAATATATTTTTTAAACCAAAAGAAATGTTATTAAATGAAATAAAACTATAAAATCCCACTAAGATGTATTAAAGGGAGCTGGAATATTACTTCCCAAGCAATTTCGATAAGAATGTCTGCAAAAGGTCTCATGATAACCCAAAGTGTGTTTACGTCCTGAAATACCAAACAAAGTTTCTCAACTGAGACAATTTCACTGAAGTAAGGGTTTTAAATCTTTGTCATATTTGGATTGTATCTTTTATAATAACGCCTTGAGTTTTGGTTTGACTCTGATAGGGAACTGTTCCTGCTTCGACTACACTCTACGGAAATCCCTTGTCTGTCAAACAGTTTGCTCAATATGAGACCTCTGAGCTGGCGTTTCTGTGGATGGGTCCCTTTTCTTTTTCTGTGCAGCTTTGGTGGAAAACACCAGTTCTTCACTGTTTGTTTGTAACGAAAGGTTCCCCAGACTCACTAGAGCCCATGCAAACAGAAAGTATTTGAAAACTGTACTTGGAAACTCAACACTTTGATTTATAAAAGCACACTTTCAAAGGACAATGCTGGGGTTTAGAGGCTCGGAAAGAATAATGGTTGCTTCCTTGCCTTTTCATTTCTTGCCTGAGTATTAATTCATCACTTCCTGCTTTTCCATCTCATCCTGAATTTTAAATCTGTCGGAAAGACTGAGGGCTCTATTTTAACAGTCTCATTGCAGGGTCTTATCACATGGTGCAAGAACCAGTGCATTCAGGACGTGTCCAAATCCGCTTTTTCGAGTCGCTTCTCAACAGGGTTGCACTAAGTCTCTTTATAAAATATCATCAGTGTGTTAGAGGCCAAACATGCAATAAACCAATTAGAGTGCCGTCTCCCCTTCCATTTAAAAGTTGGCTGTGTTTGCACCTTGGCAGATTTATATAAAAATGTTGGATTTACCAGGTAGTAGAGCTTCTCTGCAGAGGAAATCTTGTGCTGATGCAATAAGTGAATGTGAGAAGACAATCTGATACTTATATCACACTTTACATCGCCTTGCACTGGACAATCCATATTGTCTCAGCTGGTCTTAATGGGCTACTGTATTCTCTAATAGTATAAGAGTCAGTTAAATAAAGTATTGTTTTATTTTATTTTATTTTTTATTTTGATAATACATTTTAAGCAGAACAGCTTTAAAGCAGAATTGTCTCTTTCTTCCTATCCCTCTCCTCAGGACCTCGATGGGCGTCATGGAACCTCGGGGTGTTCATGTGTATCCGCTGTGCCGGGATTCACCGAAACCTGGGCGTCCACATCTCCAGAGTCAAATCTGTCAATCTGGACCAGTGGACATCCGAGCAGATCCAGGTATAAACACACAGATAGAACCATACACACCATTAACACACACAACAGGTCACATCCGCATGGAATGAGAACATATGTGTTTAAAAGAATTCCATGATGATCCACAGGGAAGCTATGTTCTCACTACTTCTCAGTGCTGCGGCTCGGTTTTCATTTGTGAACTTAAACCGTTCTCTACACAAGGGAGAGGACCACTGATAACAGTGTCTTTGATTTTGTAGTTCTAGGCTGTTAGCTGAGAAAAAATAAAATAAGTATCAAAAGAGGTTACAATAGGAGCTGCTAGCAGCTAATGCTGTATGATTTTATATTGCACTGATTTACATCATCATTCACAGCACCTAAAGCATGATGGGAACCAAGTGTGGAGAAATATACTCGCCGCTAATACAACCGTAGAAAGAAATAGATAAAAGTGAGAGAGTTTCATTTAAAAACAGGTTCATTTAGTTTTACACTGTTTGATGTTGTCGGCACACCACACCCATACACCCTGTTATATCTTTTGACAATGATATAAACTGAAAGTAATGGCAGTGAAAAAATGTACAATGACAAAAAGAACAGTGGCATGTCTATGTAAGTTAAGACACACACACACACACGCACACACACACACACACACACACACACACACACACTACCAAATGTGAGATGAGGTGTTTAGTATGCATTACAGTGTTCTTCCACAGTGGATTTGTGACATGCATACACTCAGTTACACGTGTACACGGCCATAGGGAACATCGAGTACTGTAGTAAATGTATAGGTGCCGCAATGACTTACATGCCTCCCTGAATGAATTGCTCCAAACTTTTTCAAGTGTGCGTCAGTGAAACTCACCGGCGCACGCCACTAATTTATTTAATCATCCAGTCGTTCGGCGTGCGTGTGCGTGGCAGGATAAAGGTACGCGTGTGTTTCTTCATGGCAGAGCCCGATCCATCAGCGCAGTGTGAGTGGAAAGGGTCTCACTCTGAATGTTAATCACTGTTTTCAATGACTAATTAATTCTGGATGGCTGATTATTCCCACTCTGTCTCCTCTACTTCTCCTATCATCCCCCCATTTATCACCCTCCTCTTAATTTAGCCTTGACACATACGGCCGGTGTGTCTTTCACGCTGAGTGTTTGTGTGTGAGCGAGCGCGCACACGACCGAGTCAGCGGGGTTAAATTGAGTTAAATGCAAATGTGATGTATGAAAGAACTCGCCGCATGTGACATGTTCTTGAAGGCGTTTTACCAATTACCTCTCGAGCATTACATTCTTTCTCTCTTTCTTTCCCTCTCTACTTCTCTTCTTACAGAGTATGGTGGATATGGGCAACTCCCGGGCCAAACAGCTGTATGAGGCCCACCTACCGGAGAGCTTCAGACGGCCGCAAACCGACCAGTATCCTTCGCCTGTGATTGTCTGTTTACTGGCTCCAGCATTTATTCAACTCCCACTTTCATCCTCATAAACATTCACCCCTCCATACATTGGCATAAACTCCCTGTCCTTGAGTATGTGCAAATCAACTGCTGTTGTCCCTCTACATGCACATAAAAACTGTCACCAGACGTTTGTCTCTGTCAACATAAATGATAGTATTGATTTGCATAAAAGGTCCTTTTATCACCATATATGTCACAACAAATTTACATATAAATGTAAAAGCAACCTGTTTTATTGTATATTTGCATACAAACTTCCAATGTCACCATATATTGGCATAAAACACACAGGGTCACATACAGATGGGTGTCAAACAAGATTATAGACTGTATATAAAGATGGTCCACATGACAGCTCCACACAATTAAGGCCAAAGCGTCTCACTTTGCCCCTGGTGGCTCCTCAAAGACGGTTTCTGTCATTTTACATCGTTTTTGTCACATTGATATGAGTTCATGTGGTAGTTTTTCCAGTAACTTTGGTTTTGAATCGTTGATTTTTATGAAAAAGGGTTAAAGAATCTTGATTGATAGTTCACACTGACTCGTGATTGGTGGAGTGCTTGTATCGGTAGGAGCTCAGTACCCCGGCTCTATCCAGCGATTGCAGATACGCAGACTCCAGCTCCAATTGAGCAAGATGGCCGTGTTCGCTTCCGGGATATTTTGATCTCATTTCTGGAGAGTGGGAGGAAGTGAAGACGCATCGTTCATCTTTATATAGAAATGAATAGTAGCCCATAGTTTATAGTTACAGACTAAAAAAAGCCTAATCCACTATGAATCCATTTGTTGACAATTGCTGTATCTCACACAAAAAAATGAATTATGAAGAGTGAAGATTTAACAACAGATTTATGGTAAATCCGGTTTGTTTTTATTGTTGTCTGAACTGAGCGATGTCAACACAAAGGAATGTTTGTCCTTGAAATCTCTGCTGGCTCTGAGGTGCAGGAGCAGTTGAGTTATGAGCACTGACAGATAAAAGTAATGGATAATACTGAAGTTTTACCACAAGACAACAAAAATGCTAAAAGAAGAAACATTTCGCAAAAAAAATACTAAGGAACAAGGTTATTAGTGAGCTGTGATCCAGATGTAGCTCTGTGCTTGTGATGCTGGACACTGATATCAAGTACTTGGTGTGTACAGTATCTCAGCACACTGGTGGGCTTAACCCTACACCAGTCTTAACTAGACCCAACTTTAAAACAGATGGATCTTTTTGAGAAGAGAAGTTGGAAAAGTCACAGTACCCAATCGGACTCACTCATCGTCAAACCTCCGCTGCACACCCCCAAGTTCCTCCAGTATATGAATCATAAGTGACAGGTCTGCTTTGTTAAGTGTCACTCCACGCTTTCAACCAGGACACCTCCAGCAGTGTGTGTCTAGTGGCGTAACAGCAGTTTCCAGTTTGCCCTTTTCCCCGATGCAAGACAAGACAGCTGTGTAGTTAACATCGCCGCATATGTTCATATTTCCACCAGCAGCCTGAAATAAATAATCTCCCAGTTTGAAATGCTGCTCTAATACCCTATCTTGTATCTGGCAGGCCCATTTGTGCGGGTGGTCATCATTCTTCACTCTTTTGAAGTCCATTAGTCGTTGTGACAGCAGCGCCGCTGGCTGAGAACAGCAGATAACAGACTCAGGATTAGAAGAGCTACCGCCTGAATGTGTGTGTGTATATATATATGTGTGTCTGTTTGTGTGTGTTTGATAGAAAGAGCAAGAGCGTTTTACATGTATGTTTTTATTATGATTTAAACCTCACTTTTATTGTGCCTATGTACAGTAAAAGTGTGTAAATGAAAAAGTGGGGTTTGATGTGTGTGTGTGTGTGTGTGTGTTGCATTTATTTCTTGATTTGGTGTAGTCATTGTTATTTATTTTTGCTGACTTTCAACAAAATTCTTGTTTTTTGTACATATACTTGGCTTCTCTGTTGAGGAGGTTAGGTTATGATCTGTTTGTTTGTCTGATATTAGGAGGATTACGCAAAATGGTTGATTCATTCTGTTGGACTCCCTGTCTAGGTTAGGGTTCAGTTACAGAAAACCCAAAGTCTATCAATGTGTTGAAAGGACCTTTTCTGCGTAGTCCCCACAACCAAACTAATTCCTGGCTTCCTGAGCAGCAGCCACAAATACCCTTAACTCTGTTTAGAGTTCTTCACTTTTTTGAAGGTTTCCTGGCTGAATATCAGAGATGAACACTGTTTTTTTAAGAACTCAAAGTATTTTTAACTGATCTACTGGGACCTGATTCTGACAATTTAAGGTTCAACAGTTACACACTTAGAGCAAGATCAGGCATTCAGGGTGAGAGGTGGGAATACAAGAGGAAACACTCCCCTATACGAACTGAGTTTGAGGTAAAAACAGTTATATTGTAATATTCTTGCTTCAGTGTTAGTACATGCTTACTTTGATATGATCAGGTCTTCCAATAGACCTTTCATTTTCTTATTTTTATTATGTATCATTGTGACATTGTGCACATCCCCCATAGGACATCCACCTATGTTGCTAAGTATCCGGAGTATCTGTGTTCTTGTGTCTCTAGTCAACAGTAATAAATAAGCTCTGTGTATCAAATATAGCATCAGCCCTACCTTGTCTCAGAGCTCGACTTGTGCGGGTTGTCATCATTTTTCAATCTTCTCAAGTCTATTGCTGGATCTGATAGAGGCGTCGCTGCTGAAATGTGGTGATAAGAGAGTAAGGATTTATGCCGATGGGATCCCTGGGGGACATGTGTGTTCATGTGTGTGCGTGTGTGAGGATGGAAACTGTCTCGTAGACCATCTTATTCCAATACTAGGGACACGAGGGCACCTGAACCTAAAATGTTCAAATATAAAACATTGTCATTATTTTAGGGTCCGTTATTAAAGGTCATAGATGATGCATAGAGTCACAAATTCCATGAAAACACCATTATACCTGGATACTTCTTCTCCTGAGAACTAAAGCGTAGACAGATTTTACTTGGATATTTTTGTGCAGTTTTTCAGTCCTTAACCCTGACCCTCAGACCAGTGGAGGTCTTCATCCGGGACAAGTACGAGAGGAAAAAGTACTTCGACAAGGAAGCTCTGACCACAGCTCCGGTGAGTATCAGCAACCCTGCTTGTTATCTACATTCTGAGTTTTGTCCTGTCAGTTCAGGTTCTTGTTATAGTTGTTTACAGGACTGCTATGTAAACTATGCTATGAACCTGTACATCAATGGCTGTTTGTTGCAGAGGTTTGATGCAAAGCTGTTTGATGCCATCATCTGCCAAGAGACAGCGTTAATGTGAAGTGGCAGCTTCTCTGTTCTTCTTCTCTGTTTAATTTTTTAGTTGAAAGGATAAAGAGTGTTTTTCATGCCATTTGCAGACACTTAGGTTTGAGTGAGCTTCACATTAACGATGAAATGTGAATGATTAACTGTCTTTTGGTGAGAAGCTCAAACGTATCATAGACTGTTAGCCTGGTTTTAGTTGCTGTTATGTTGAGTGAAGTCAAAATGTGCTTCTCACCATATTTGGCATCTTTTTTTTACGAAAGACATTTGAATCCATTCACTGACTTGTCAATGTCAATGCAGTTGACATTCACTCATCTTAAACTCATCCAGTCTGCAAAGCTTCAGCTGATCACAACGGATCATCCAAGAGTAATGTTGAAGGTGTGGACAAGGCCTCACCGGATCTGATACTAGATAAGAGAATTACATTTTAAACACTGTTATCTTGGGATAGCTCTGAGCATGTGCAAACCTTCATTTGTGTGGATGCAGAGATAGAAAAGTTTTGCATGTGTAGGTGTGTATTTGAATATGTGGGTGCACATTTCCTTGTCTTAATTGTTTCCAGAGAGATTATCTCTGTGAGGTGCGTTTCCGTGAGTGGGCTGCTGCCGTGAGATAGGTAGGGTGGTGTGAATGTGCACCGAAGTGTGTGTTTGTGTGTGTGTGTGTGTGTGTGTTCGGTGTGTGTTCAGATATATTTGACTCATAGGTTTGACCACAAGTTTGAATGAGATGTCAACACTAACTGTTTGATTGTAATCGGTTTGCTTCAGCCTAAACTTCAACACTTTTAGTAACACTACCTCCATTTGCACAGTGTAACTAAGGTTATCAAAAGATTGTTATGTATGTTTAAATATGTATACACACATACACACACGCACACACATACAAACACACACACACACACATGTAAATATGTATATGTACAGTATGTATGTGTGCCCCTCCGCTGAGTGGAGGCTACAAACTGTAAGAAAGGACGCAAAGTGAACATTTTTCAACAAAAACCGTCGCAGGACAATCAAAACGTTTCCGAATCTCTCGCTCACAGCAGTCTTTCTCTGATGCATCTTCACTTCATCTTGCTGCCTCTCGTTTTGTTTCTCTCGCTCTCTCTCTTCTTCTCCTCGGGCTCCTCACTCCGCTGTTTTCTTGTTTCCCTCTCGCCTCCTGCCTCCCTCTCTGTCTTCTCCGACTTTCTCTGAAGCGTTGCCAGCAGTCAGACTGTGATCTAGGATCTGTTTCTGCCACCCACGCAGACGGCTCGGCTTTTATATGCAAATTGATTATTAAAAACAAACTCGTTATCACTTTAAGCAGTTTTGTGCAGATGGAGAAAGAGGTGAAGAGCCGGCTGTAACCCCGAGCTATAGCTTGTGTATATGTGTGTGCATGTGTTGGAATGAGAGAGGAATTTGTTGGTTTCACTTATTTGCTCAGCACTTATACAAAAGAATGACTCTTCAATGTACATACTGCACTGTATTGTGTCAGTGTTACTGCTGTAACATGACGGATACAGAATGGTGCAGGTGGAGTAAATTATGCAGCACATTTTTACTGTATTCCACATGTTTCACGATTACTGTTATCACTGTGGGCTCTACTGTTTGCCTGTGTAATGAGCCTCAACACTTTCATGGTACTATACTTTAAATGTGAACTTATACTGGAAGATGGTACCTGCTCAATAAGATGAGATGCGAAGATGCTGCCTGTTGGAATTCTACTTTGAGAAGTTTGTCCTGTTTGTTAAAAATCATAGTAGCCAACTTTACTCTCTTACAGTGAACAGCTGATGTAACCAGAAGATCAATGGCGTTTTGCGATTTGTGTTTCTGGCATAATGGTGCAAACTGTAAATACAACACTTTTTTTTCCCAAAATCAAGTTTGAACAAAATAGGTGTCATGTATGTCGCTGACACGTGAACCTTTGCCTTCCCTTCAATGAAACCTGAGAGATTAAGGTCGGTGGTTAAAACATTTGCTTCCAGTAGCGAAATAATTCAGTGTGGCTAGGCATGGAGTTCGACTTTGGTGGAGTTTGAGCCGCAATACTCACTTTGCATTTGTGTGTGCTTGACCGTACAAAGACGACAAACAGCCTCACCTTTCACCCAGGACGGCTTTGCTTTCTAGTGTCAACCATTTTCATCGCCAAACAACCTCATATTACCCTGTGCTGTATTAAAATAGTAAACTACTTGCGCCCGTCTGTATATTTTGGATTCAAACAGGTCATTCGAACATCACTCCATTCCCCCTCCACATTCGAATGAATCTTTGAATTTTGAATAAAAAGCCTTAAAACTAATAAACTCTCAGTTGTCAGTTCATTAGGTTCACTAAGCTCAAAGTAATGCAAAGTAAAACAACAGTTCTCCACGATGCCCCTGATGCTGTTTGGAACCTAACATTTCAATACGGACATGAAAAAAAAGATGTTTGTTATCAGTTTCCTCAAACCAATTCAAACAGTCCTATTAATGCAGACATGGACATGTTGTGAAGTGTCTGAAGTGCTTTTTTTTGTTCATGTGTATGTGAGACAATGGAGAGAGAGAGACACAAAGAGAGCAGTGTGTTATGGACGGCCTGCAGTACTTTGCTCACAGTGGAGGACGTGTGCATCCACTCCATTTCCATCGTTCATGCAGCATGAGCTCATTGCTCTGCCATGAGTGAGTTAGTAGGTGTGTGTATGTGTGTGTGTGTGTGTGTGTGTGTTTGTGTGTGTGTGTGTTTGTGTGTGTGTGTGTGTGTGTACCACAGATTATTTCAGTGTTACTGGAAACAACAAGACATCAGAGTGCATCTTGCGAACCCTCTGTGATGAGCCCAGTGATTGGCCTCAAAATGTCACAGGAGAGCAGCACAGTCGCCCTGGAGGAAGACTCTGCTGATTTTCAACCTTATTTGCCTGCGTAAGTCACAGGGATGTCCTGTCTGCCGTGTCCACACTAGTTGCCAACGTTCTGTGTGCTTGCACAGCCAGCTGTGGCAGCCCACTTAATTTCTTTGCGTCCACTGACATATTGTGTTCTGACGTCAGTGGACAGCAGAAGAGCTACAGGGTTTGGCCAAGGCCACTTTTTCGGTGGTTTAACAGGAGAACACAGATTTGCAGTTAGTTCTAATGGGATAGTTAATTACATAGTGCAAATTGGATTCCATTAGTGGCTCAGACCTGACTTAAATGTAAGTATTTTTGTGTCTTTATGAATTTCAAGGAAATGTCCACCCTTATTGTAACATTTGACGATCTTTAATATTGTGAGATTGGGCTGTTTTAGCCATTTTGAAAAGGCTTGATGAAAAAAAAAATACATGCACATTTATAGTGTTTATAACACAGGATTACATGACAAGTGTACTTTTTTATTCTATACACTGAACTGACAAAATTAACACTTACTTTAATTTGAGATTAATTTATTAGTCTGTAAATTGTTGGTTTAAAGTTTAACAATTTATTAGTCATTATACACTTTTTTGAGAAGACTGAAGTTTTAATAAAATAATAGAGACAACCCTTCTTCTCATTGATGTCTTGGCCCATCATGTCTGGGTCACATGTGGCTCTCGGACCCGGTGTTTTAAGGACAGAGCAGGAACTGGACCCGAAGGCACGACTCAGACAGCAGTACATAGTGAAGTTTGAAAAAAAGTTTTTTTTCAGATCAATTTCAAGATGATTGGTATCTGGAGTCTCTGGCGTGGTGGCTGTGCTTGGCGTGGTGCACCATGGGGTGTGGATGAGCTCAGTGGCACTTGCAGGCGATTAAGCAGGGATGGCTCCCGCAGGGGGATCAGCAGGGAACAGGACGCGGGATTCGGAAGCAGCGTGAGCGCTCATGTACGAATTGATCAGGCAGGACACAGACAGGCAAACTAATCGGTTGACCGATTAGCATCTGAGGAGGGCTGAGAAGCAGAGAATAAGTACACTGGAGAAGAACAGACATTAACTACAGAACTGGAGCCAATAATGCAAGATACTGCCCTGTAGTCTGACTGTATAATTGAGAATGAGTGGATTGAAGACCAGGGTTCTTCTACTCTCACAGATGATTAGTGGTGAAGATCTACATGATAGGGTTTAGGGTAAGGGACCTGAAGAGGGAAGTCACAGCCAATGCCCAGACCTGCCAAACCAATCGCACACACACTCACACTTGGACACATTCATACTCTCACACACACACACACACACACACGTGCGCCAGACACACACACCCACACACACACACACACACACACACACACAGGAGAGAGGGGCAGCCATTGGGCAGACCATGACACCCGGTGGATATATTCCGGTAAAAGTCAAGTAGCAGGAGGCATATGGAGATTGGAGGTAGCAGCTTCTGTCAGGTTGCACAGCAGATGGAAAAGGGCCTGCTAACAGGTTGATCCAAATTGAGGAGCCATTTATGCTGGTTAACGTTGACTGGCATCATAGAAATAACTGTTGGTCTTTGTGTCTCCAGTTGTTTGTCAATCTGATTGCTAACTGGCCTAATTCACTTAAATAAAAGGTTTAAAAATTGTCAAATCCAATAATGAATTTGAGGCATTAAGATTACTTGAATATGATTTTGACAGGTCTTGAAATTGGATGTGATTATGAATTCCATTTGACATCTATCAAGATGCATGAGCCCCAGCCTCTCTTCTAAATGTGTTTATGGAGCAATATTGTGTTAATGTCTGATGTAATGCAGCCAGCTGAATTTATCAGAGCACTCAGCTAGTGTGGCAGGTTGATGTGAGCTAACGTGGCGTCTCCTCCCAGAGGTTATTTGTTAAAATTATTTCTGTTAAGTGTTTAGTGCTCTGTTGAAACCAGACATAAAATCCACTCCACCTTGTGCAAGAAAATGCTCCAATGGAACTGAGTAGAAGCAATTAGAGTCACTTTGGAATTCTGAAAACATGAGGGAGCCATAAACATACACCAACATGCCATCATCACCCAAAGTCTGCATGACTACAACCTTCAGACATCGCTTGGAATCTACAGCACTCTTTGCATTAGAAGTGTAACCGTACATGTATTTGTACAGAACCTTTTCGATATGGGCCCTTCAGTTCGACATGCATGTTCCACGTGTGCAGTGCAAACCCAGCTCCCCATGGCATTTAAACCACCTCATGCTAACAATTACACTTTCTGGCCGAGGCCGATCAAGCCTAAGTCAAAACTAACCAAGCATGATGACAGGCGTTCTGTATTCTGTGTCTAAATCCACGCTATGCCCCATGTTTTTCCAGATTACACATTAAGTGTACAATATCAAGTTAAACGCCCAGCCAATATCACCAAACCCAGCCCGAACCTGGATATCATTCAAAATGTTTGTGAATTAAACCTCAAAACAGAGAGACGTACAGATTCATGATTTTTCTGCCCAATCACCCCCACCCCTATATCAGCAGCCAGACATTAGTCTATAAAATAAATAAAGGATCTGAGTCAACTGAGTTGAAGAAAGCTGAGGAGGAAAAGGAGGCAATGGGAGAAAAGCTCAGATGAATGCAGCCTAGTTCCCATGCCCACAACTCTCTCTGTAGTCGTGTTCAGTTGAATGTTTGTGTTGAATGTGAATAAATTACTTTCTTTTGTCAGTATGGACATAAACAAGGTTTTAAATAGAATTCTGAGTGCTCCTAGATTGTCCTAAACTTCACTGATTGAAACTTGTAGAAACCCTGTTGAAGAACTGAACATTTTTAGTGTTTGCGGAAAGATTTGTGACCACAATTGTGCCACAGAACTTAGCCCAAGGTCACTGTGTTGACCATGACTCAATACTCACTGTGTTATATTACAGCGGGACCATCTTAAAGCATCCCTCAGCCTCCACACTTCTTGTTTTATTGGTCTCTGGATGACCATTACCCTCTACTTCAGCGCGTCTCCTCTGTACGAGAACAAATGAAGCTGTTAAAGGTCGACCCAGCAGACATGTTTCAGTTAAGATGTTAACCATCGTTCTCTCGCTATCTGCACTCGCCGCAGCGGAGAGTTAGACACCGCTATCTCCATGTCCTAATATCTATTCAACCTCTGTTCATCCTCTTTCACCCAGCTCACGCTACTCCTCTTGTTATCTATCCTGTCGTTATCTTCCTGCCCCCACCTACTCTCCTCTGTGTTGCTTTCACTTCTCACCCTCCAGCCTCTCCTCTCTTCATCTTCATGATCAGTCCATCTGTGCCTGTTTAGTGATGTGTCGACATCTCGGCCAGCATCAAAAGTCGGAGGAGAAGCAAGTTTTCAGTGCTGGAGAGGAAAAAATAACAACCTTCAAGACATCAGCAGAATAAGCAGGGGGATAGAAAATGCTCTGAATTCACATCTCAGCTGCACTCCTTTCACCACCACAGGCAACACGAGCAAGGAGCCGTTTGATGCCTTAACAGTTGAGGAGGGAGGGGGACGGATGGAAATGGAGAAAGATGAAAAATGGAGAAAAACATTCTTCTGTTCTGCCCTCAAAAAGACACTGTCAGTGTTAGTTTCCAGCCTGAGGTGGTTTCGAGGAGAGGGAGGGTGGATGATGTTAGTGATGTCATCTGTATCATCTCCAACTGCCTTTAACACTTATATTTAGAGACTGACCGTTATTTGAAGTTTGATGCCCATTTGGATTAAAACAATTATACTAAATGATATTGATCCATCAGCCAATATTCTTTATATACATATATTATTATATTCAATTCTAAACCTGCCTGTTTGGAATGGGCTGTAGGCTTGGCCTGTGGTAATGGTGGTGGCAAATTTATTTCTGAAGCTGTGAAAGTGACCTGCAATAATTGTGCAAGTAAGGACTCGACTGCAGGACTCAGTCCACGAGCCCCGAAAGCTGCTGCTGCACCGAGAGCTGTTCACCTGTTTATTCAAAGTTGAGTGAAGCTCCACTCAGTTCACAGAACCCTAAACTGGAGAATCAGTTATCGGTGCTGTAAACGCGCTGGTGTTGTGATCAGTAACGTCACTTATGTTGATGGGTCCCAGACGCCTCTGCTACAGAGGGCTGCTGCTCACCGGTTAACTATGAAGCTAAACTCTGGAAAAAAAATTGTGATTTATGTACTTGTATGAAGTACGGAAGGCTATTTGTTTCTGATGTATTATTTATTAGAAATATGAAGTGCATTTTTTTGTCAGGTGCGTTTTGTATTTGAAAACCACACTGTGTTTAGCAAACATTGCCCTTTCTTGGGCACTTAACTCAAGTGTGAAGCCAATAAGATGAATGGTTTTTGAGATTCAGGAGTCCCAGTCAGACAAGTGTCGATAGATGTTGGTTTTTCGACTTTACGTCTTTACAACTACAAATGGAAATTAGGTGCTTGGTAAAACGTTTCTTTTTTTATAGATGATCTATGAAAATGAAAACTTGTCCGAAGATGAGGTTTTGTCCTTATTTTCTCTAAAATTTCAAACTGTAATGCTATGAAAAGAACGCCTCGACCATGATTTTCTTTGAAGACAGGCTTAATGTTTCCCAAATGACACTCTGTGCTGTGTATGGGGAGGTTGGAGAGTTCGTTAGTTTGAAATGGGGCCTCGTGTGGCTGAGCAGGGGGTCTCCAGCAGGTCCAGTGTTGCAGCACTAAGTTCATAGTGTCTGGAATCTACTGTACATGCAGGTCCTTGTCCTTCATAGTCTGGTTTAAGAGCTCACCAGCACATAGATAGACACCAAATTGTAAATTCAGTGTGTATGTGCAGCAGGTTGAGTCTATACCTTAGTGGGAGAAGCTTATAAAGTGAACTATCAGCCTGATCTATTGTGGGCCCAGCTCCTGGCTATTGTTGTTGTCTTTGTTAAGCAAAAAAATTTAAAAAAAAAAGGAAGCTAGTGAGCTATGGCAAATGGTGAATCATGTGTAGTAATTGATTTGACGCTGTAGTGGTGGATTAGTTTGTTGGCTGCCTCACAGAAACGTTATCACAACAAATATTTAGTAAGTCGTTAAAGAGCGACAGGGAGCAAACCCCCCCCCCCCCACGGCATCACCTCTGCCACTTCTCTGTCACCACTTTCATCCTGTTAACAGTGTTAACACAAGTATGTCGCGTGAACCTCAGCAAACATTGTGTAAATACACCACACAACGTAGTTTATGTTTGTATCAAGAGAGAAGCGGAGGAGGAAGCAGAACACTGCAACGATAACCTCCCTCTCCATTGACATTTACCGACAGCAGGTAACGACTATACTTCCTTTTCAAACACTACATCCTGTTGACTTTCTGTTTCTTTCAAATTTTTGCAGAGCTTCAAGCCCTCGTTTACACACAAAAAATTTGATTCAGCTTCAGAACGCTTTGTGAAATCAATCGCTCTCATCAAACTTTGAGAGGTGGATCTTCACTGTAACTTTGAGCACCAGAAATGAACAGAACAACCGAAATTCTACTGCGGAGTTCAGGGTTTGGCTGTGTGTGTGGGTGGCTTATATTATAAACAGCACGTTAATGTGTGAACAAAGTTTAATAAATTTAAAACTTTCTTAAAAAGGTGACAGCCCATTTATTTTAGTCTCATTTTCTGGGAACAATGTGGTGGACCACACGTACATTATGTCTCCATGAAAGATGTCTTATGATCAGAGATTTTCTGGGCAGACAGTGTCATGATCAACAATAGTGATGTAATAAATTAAGCAGCAAATATACCGTAGATCTATACAGTCTATACAGAGCTGAATTTAAAAGATGGTTTCCACAGAGCTTTTAGGTTTCAGGTTCTATGGGCTGTAAATTTGACCATCTGCTGACGTCTGCACAGTAACAGGTTCAGGTCATGATTTAGGGCTGTTTCGACTAAAGCACACAGCGACTGTGAAGCATGCAGACACCAGATATAAGACCAACTGTCCAATTTAATGTCTTTAGCTGTGTGAGAGAATATCTGAGCTAATAAAAACAGTCAGAACTGATCATATTGCTATAGTTCTTCAACTGAAAACTAATAATAAGTTCCAGGATGTTTTATCACGACCAAAACCAGAATGGTACACAGTAGAGTGCATATACCTACCTGCCAACAGTCCCCTTATAAAACCATATTCAAATTTACTACATCTGTATTTTTATGTGGATCTGCACATCTGGATCATTTAAACTTAAAAAAAAAAAGATATTCTCTCATTTTGTGTTTTAATGATGGGTTGAAGAGTAAGGTGACCTCCTCATGCCCAATGGCGCTGTCCCCCTGCTTCTCTGCTCATTGATTCAGGTGATTCCATTAATTTGTCATTCCTCCTGCATATAGATATTTTTGAAAGATGATTACCTTTAAGTTTTTTTGTTTTGGACAATCAATATGCTAAGCTGTTGTGTGAAGAGGCAGTAAGTGGGGACAACACACAGCTCTAGTGGGAGGCAGCCGAAGAGCGGCAGCCAACAGCCATGCCAAATAATAAACAAGGACAAAATAGATTAGAGGCCAAGGTGGTGTCAGAACGGTTTAGTTAAATCTGTAAACTGATGATGTCTCATTTTTTAAGGGTTTCTGTGGTGAAGCAGCCGGTGGCAGATATGCAGGAGTGGATTGGTGTTTATATTTAAGACAGATTGAAAGAGGCAGCTATTAATGTGGAAAGTGTTTGTTCATTTTTTTGGGTTCCAGCTTTCAGGATCGATTTTCTGCACACCAGGCCATACAGAGCACAAATCAGACTTTTTACCATGAAAAACCAAATATGGTTTGATTTCTCCATGAACATGAGTGCACTAATATGGCAGGCAGCATGCAAAACGTGTTATCTTGACTCTCTCCTTTCTATACCTCCCTCCTACCTCTTTGTTCTTCTGTCCATCTGGCGCTGTGATAATCTCTGTCCGTGGAGAAATGCACACTGAGCTTGGCTGCCTCACATATGAAATGAGGATAATGCCTGTGTACTTTCATGCACAGGTGGACGTGCTCTTAAAGCTGCAGTTATCAATTTTTTTTACATTAGTTGGTAGAATAATGTGTGTTGTGTGGAATGAATCTTCCACCCAGAAAAAATTGTAACTGATTGCTACAGTTCTCTGAGCAAAAGCACAAAACCATACAATATTTTTTTCAGCAAAGATGGTGGAGACCAAAACAAGCCAAAAAGAGAGTGGATATTAGACTTAGAATTTGCAAAAAACATGCGTATCTGCTTTCTTTTAGAGAGTTAGGGGAATTAAAAATTACATCTCCAAACCATAAAATCCACAGAAGGGTTAAAGAAGTATTTATTCTTAAACTTAATGATTCAATATTGGTAATAAACTATTTGCAGACAGGCAGGTTCTGTAAAAAACATAAAAATCTGTCCTACTAAATGCAAATGAAATGCCTTTATTGAGTCAGCTGGCTCTTTTAGATTAATGCAAGTCCATGTTGAGAATATTTAATGATGTTATCATGTTGGAACTCTGAAATATGCATATATAGTTCTAGATATGTTTTTTGAAACATTTCTAACACTTGTGAGCATTTAAAGTGTTGAATAAATGAATTCATTTAAAAATGCATGAAAAAATGCTGCAGCTCTTTTTCTTTTTCCTTAGAGCTGTAGGTCTTTGTATTATACTTTTTTATTATAGTGAAAAATGTTCCCCACAGTGGGTAAAAATGTCACAGAAACAAAAACAAACGAAAAATTACATCACCTTACAAAAACAAACTTTTTTTTGTTGCAAAGGGATTAATGGATCAACTAATGCAGGTTTAAGGATTTCTCTGAATATTCAGTCATTCATTCAATGTCAAAGTTTGGAAAGAAATATGTAAAGCTGTCTCTCAGCAAATCTGCTCTTTTCAAATACAGGTGTGATTTGATCGCATTTGATTGGCACCGTCAGCGAGATATCCATAAAAATTCAGATTTAGATAGATACTGATCAATTTAATCCTGACTGACGCACAGAAATTTGCGACATCATGACCTTGTCGCGGCAGAACAGGTAGTGAGAAGATCACAGACAAAACCACAGATGCACAAATGTGGAATAAACCTAATAACTATAGTAGGCAATGTTGTCTTCATGTCTCGGTCTCTCATAGTAAGACACTTTTAAAGGAGGCAGATACACACGCCCGCGAATACTTTAAGCAGGGTTACCTTTACAAAAACACATTTGACACATGTGCACTAGAGAACGTGATGCCAGCCTTCTAACGGCAATTAGAAGAGCCACTTTATTGCATTTGCCTTAGCAACATGAAAATGAAAATAAGAAGAGTTCCTGTGTTGATGCTTGACAAAAAGAGACCAAGGATGTGGAACACAGAGTCTGGATGATACCTGTGCACTCACCCTGTTTGAAACTCTTGAGAATTAAAACAATCGTTTTGAGAAAACAGCGAGCGGCTGCTGCTGGAAGACTGCAGAGTTCAACCCAAGCCTCTCACAGGTCAATGGCAGGTTAATAGAGGTCGCCCATGCTCTGCCCTCCACCTTTTTTTCTTCTTGACACTGTTCATTCCTTGCTGCTGTGAGGCTGAATACAAACTTGCCGTTCAGAATCTACTGAAGTCATTAGCTCTGCTGCCTCTCTGCTTCACTTTTCTCCTCCTGCGAGTTTCCGTCTCTCTCTCTCTTTCTCTCTCTCTCCACGTTCTCCTTTCCTTGTCCTTCCTCTCTGTCTGTCTTCATTTCGATTCCCCCTTTCTCTTCCTTTGTTGTCTGTGTCCCACCCTGTGTCTGAAATTCTCTGTCTTTCTGCAGAGGTCATCGGAAGCCTCCACCTCCCCATCCTCGCAGGCTGACAGGGGCAAACAGGAGGTAAAGGTTTCCTGTGTGGTCTGGTGTGGTGCTGTGGTTGTGTTTTCTGATGCTGTGTAGATTTGTTGTGGTGTTGTCATCATGTCAGTTTGAAACACTGATGATGATGAATTTTCAATATAAATTACGAAATAATGTTATCGGATTTGTTCTGTTTTGGCGTCAAACATGATTCAACCCTGTAAATTATTTGAGTCATTGTTAATTTACAGTTTGTGAGATCTGTGGTTGTCACTAAGCCCCAGTTTCAGCTCTGGTTTAAAGGCTTTCCTCAAGCGTCATGTGAAACACGTCACACTCGGATGAACTTTCTTAAATCCAAACATATCTTTGTCGTTTTTCCCTAATTAATTTCCCTGCATTATCTTTTGCAGTATTTCTACAGTATTTAATCAAAGCTTTATCCAGTATTGAATCATTGTCTCAAATCCTCATTAATATCATTCTTTCTGTAATTAGTTTTAGCTTTGAAAAAACCCAAAGTTCTGTCATTTGTGATATCAGACGGTGGAAACTCTACAGTTTCATGAGGGCGGGCCTGATTAATGTTCACATCCAGCTCCAACATGGAAATGTAGAGGATCAGCATGAAAAATGAGAAGCAGAAAATGAAATGTACTGTCACATTAAAAAAAAACAGATTTAGCCTACTTGTGCCGAAATAAGCTAAAGAAGAGCTAAAAGAAGCTAACGATCCATTCAGTGAATTATAGCATTCAACTATATCATTCCCCGACAAGGGAGTTGTCATTCTCTCAGTTAAACTGCATAATGTTCAGTTTAAGTAAAATAAACTTTTCAGTTTTAAACTTTTCCTCTAGTGTGTAAAGGGAGCTCCCCCAGCAAAAACCTGAACTCCTGAAACGCGTTGTCAGTGGTCAGGCTGATGTTTCTCTTTGACATTGCATAATGCTCGCCCAGAAGCTAGTCTGCACTTCCCCTAACAAAGCCAGGCAGAGCCAAACCAGAGACCGACATTTCCTACTCGCCCTGGTAGCGGTTGACCAATAACAATAGTGTGAGCCAGCTGACCAATCAGAACAGATCAGGAGGAGGCCCTTAGAGGGACAGGAGCTAAAACCACATGTTTCAGACAAAGACTGAAAAGAGGAGCTACAGCAACAGTATGGAGAAATTGACATGTTTTCTGGACAATTATTGTATGAAAACCTAAAGTAACAACTCCTTTAAGTGAGGGTTCTTTTCCATCACAGATGATCTTTGGCTGGTTATAGATCATTTTGCAGGGAACAGCCAAAGGTTTTCTCTCACAGATGAACTAGTTGCCTGACGCCACAGGGAATGTCGTTTCCATGTCATATACAAACAATTCTGCTTACCATCCCACAAAGTGCAATCTATTATATTATAGCAATGCATAATATAGATGACACAAATCACAGAGGTAGTGACTTCTGATTTCTACCCTTTGCATTAACTGTTTAAATAAGTTGGAAACACTGCCATGTGACATGTGGATTAGTATCCCGTCTGTAATTTGCTGTTTTATTAGAGATGATCAGATGGGGGTATAATAGCTCGCTAATGCTGCCGGAGCAAATTGCCCAATGCAAGCCTCATTAACACATAGTTAATAGAGTGAAAGACTTAGTGCCTGTCAGAGCCTAAGAGATAATATACCGGAACTAACTGATGGATCTGTTAACAAAGACCAAGCCACAATATAACCACCGATATGCAAGTGCGAGTATTAAGGCATCAGTCAGTTTGGTTAATGTACTTTAGACCAGTTTTAGCCGAAGAAAATTCCAGGCTCAGGCTTCTATAACAGATTGCTGCCATGAAAAATCTTCAGAAATTCAAATTTAATAAAAAATAAACATCAGAAGCTGTGACATTTGACCCTGAGTTTCTGTCTTAGAGATTTTATAATGTAGCTAAATCAGAAAAACACTGACCGTTCACTTTTCACTGTTTATGTTTACTCAAGAACACAAGAGATTGTGACTGCAGAATATTCGCAGATGCTTATTCTGATTTGCATGACCCTAAATATTGATGAAATGCTCGAGTGTTTACTGTGCTCTCAAGAGAAATAAGTACCTCGGCATACTAAACAACCATAAACACATGGAGAGCGAATGAAGTAATTGCATAATGACAGAGAGAGACACAGAGAGACAATAATAGCTGGATTTCCGGCTGCAGCCACGAATGTAAAGCCTTTCTCTTTGGTATCCTGGCAGTCATTAGCTAAAGCGTGTCGATGGCTGGCATCAGCAGCGGCTCATTTACATATAACAAAGCAAGACGGAGCCATTAACCTGAAAACATTACATCAACTCTCCGCGCTAATAATGTCTGCACATTAAATCTGCATTGTGAGTGCATTAAAATCACATTAAGGAATGAGATGTAATTGTTTATAACCTGCTGCGTGCTACAGCGAATGTTTACCATTAGGCCTCATGTTTGCTCCTATAGGAAGTTATAATGGCTGTCAGATTGTGTTAAAGGAGAAAGAGAGTCAAATCTCATGCTTATTATGTTATTCCAAGACACGAACATGAGCAATATCAGTGTGATATACTGTGGGCTAAACAGTTTCTATACCTGCGTCGGCACTGTGCGTCATTAAATAATACACGTGTGTATGGATATTGTCAATTATACACAAACTTCAAAAGATCTTGCCAAATCGAATCAATTAGGATTGATCATTAAATACATGTTTGAATACTTAGAGCACATGTAAAGCTTTCTTTTATATTTATATATATATATATATATATATATATATATATATATATATATATATATAATAACCTTACTGTTTGTGTGTGTGTGTGTGGTTTAATGGTTTGACACATTGTATAAACTATAGCTAATATAATACAAAGCTAAGCTTTACACATCTCTATTTTCCCCTCAGAAGGAGCGCGGTAAGAAAAAAGAGGAAAAGAAGAAAGAGAAGGATATTGATAAAGGGGAGAGACTCAACAACGTGAAGGTACAAACACTGGACACAAGTTATAGATTAGTTAATCTGGAAAACAAGTAGTATGAATTAATATGGATGAACCAGATCATTATGACCCAGTCACAGATGAAATCACAGATGAATAAAACTGGTAACAACGGCTCAGGTCAGGCCAATGTCTGGGGCACATTAGATAAGTGAACAGTCATCAGCGTGTTGGGTGTGGGAGAAAGAGTCTCTGACAGGGGCAAGATCCTCGTATAGATCCACTGGGTTGGAGCATCTTGTGGGCTGCTTCTGGTCAGCAGTGGTGAGCATCGATCAAGAATGCAATTTATCATCAATTCAATTCTTTTTTAAATTACGTCTAAACCTAAATGCTGTCAGGGGTGGAAATACATTGCTGAAATGAAAACTTACTGAAATTAAGTTGCAGCAGCAATGTCTTAATATGGATTGAGTTACTGACATTAATTCACAATAATTGTAACACTTATTATGCAAACATAAGTTTAAGATTGCATATAAAAAGGTTATTTATAACACCTTTAGGCTGCAGATTTATAGTCAATACCATTAAAACAAAAAGTCTGGTTGTTTTATGGTTTTGTTGCAACCTGCACATAATTAATTAATGTATCACGTGAGAGGTTTTGCCGCTTATCTGTCATCAACCCCCAGGTTGACGAAATATCATCGACGTGTTGTGTGAGATGAAAAGAATTTGTAATGATTTAAAGGTGGGTTGGTAATTTGTTTCTGAAACACTTTATTTATTTGTTGAAATCATCTTCATGTCCATCAAAAATATCGTCTGGATTTAAAAAACAAACACGATCAATCATTTCTCTTGCTCTGAATTAAATGATTGGCTGGCGTACCTGCTTACAATGCACATAGACAGAGTCTTCAGCCGAAGCAGAGACAAAAGACAGCAGTTAGTGAGCAAGTCACACCTTTGGTAACAAGAAGGAAAGTAAAGGACAAAACAGTAGAAGAAACAGTCCAATGAAGTTGATGGTGCTCTGCGTACATCTGTGTTGAGCTACTGAAGGCCTGAATTAGGAGAATTGGAAGTGAAACCTTCCTTTTGTGTGTGTCAGCGTTGTGTTATGAAGGCATGATGTGTGACAGCAGAGAGGCCAAGTCGCTCCACCTCTGTGGTGCAGGAGCTGGATCCTCAGGGAAAACTCCTCATAAACATTCATGTTGTTCACAGATGCTTTAGTTTTGCTGTGTGCATAAGAATGGAGCATTTATCATTCATACACAGGGGCATAAACATGGCTTCTGAATCTTAAAAGCTATGATACCATTG